>NC_090235.1:28123490-28410990 GCF_024489055.1 Chanodichthys erythropterus
CGGGTTCCACTCGCTTGTGGTGTTTAGAGCGCTTCGAATTCGAAACAGTGAATCATTTTGCGAAACAATTGGTTCAATTGATTCAAATGGTCTAAAATGGTGACGCTGCTCCCATCACTAGCGGCTAACGCATGTCATTTTAAGAACTATTAATTAAAAGCTAATAAAAACAAAGCAAAGAAATAATAAACCACTGCCAGATTACAATAAAATAATAATAAAACACTAATAATACACCGGAAGTTTGCCACGGTTCGACCAATCATCTTCGAGTGTTTCCTTGGCATTTCCTGTGTCAGTTAGAAGCAGCAGTGGGAAGGGTAAAGAGTGCTGACAAACATCAGAAGTGGTTTCTTGGACCAAAACGTGACACCGGTATTATTTTAAACACAATTATCTGACAACGCAGATACGTACATTGTGTTTGTTTTGAAAAATTGTAGAGCGCGTCAGGTCAGTTAGCAAATGTTTAACTGTGCGTTTGGTTAGCCGTGACTGCTAAACTAGTCGAGCGAGATGTTACACAGCTACAGCTCTACAGCTCTCAATTATACGTGTATGTTTATTTACAGTTAAAAACAGTCAGATACACGTAACACTTGTTCTTTTTAGGCACGTCTGTCGGTTGTTGTTCACTGAAGTTTGCGGGAAACATTTAAGAATTGACTGTCCTAAATGTGATCAAGTCGGATTTTAGTGATTAGCGCGTTTTAATGTTATGTAGTGAGTTACGTAGTCAACAAGTGTTATCCTCATTTGTTTTGTAAATCTCTTACACATCAGATTCGTTTTAATTGAATTGAAACCGAAACTGTTCAAGCTATTATATAGTCGTATTCGTTTATCTGTGTAATGTGGTGTCTTTTTATATTTGTTCAAAGATCAGCAATGCAGAGAAGGGAGATTGAGGATCCAGTTGCTGATAGCAGTGCAGATGATACGGAGGAGAGCACCGCGGCATCTGAGATGACCAACAGTCCTAAAGAAACCGAAACACAGCCGGACGGCACACCAACCAACAGTGCTCAGACTGATGAAGGCTGTAAGGGACCTGACACTTTTTTTTTTCTTTTCCTTTTGTGTTCTAAACTAGCAAAATGTTAGTGCATTCACATCTTCATTGTGGAAAGGTCATTGCTATATTTCTTCTCCCATGTTCCTTTGTGTTCAGTGGCAGAGGCTGCAGCGCTTTCTTCTTCCCGTGACATGGCTGAGGAGCTGAGTAGACAGCTGGAGGACATCCTTAGCACCTATTGTCATGAGGATGGTGGAGTTGGCAGCGAGGATGTGGCAGTGACCAATGGGCAGCCTGATGGTGTGGAAGTGAATGGGCTGTCTGAGAAGGAGGACAGCAAACAGGAGGAGGCCAAACTGAATGGCAACGGATGCGTGGAGAAGGACCAGAAGAAGCTGCAAGAGAAGAAGAAAGTGAAGGGACTTGGTGAGTCAGTGTGTTTGCTTACATTTGTAGCGCTACCAACCTTTGACTTGCTATTAATGCAATAGCACACGAAAACACTTATGTACGTTGAAGGGTTAGTTCACCCAAAAATGAAATTTCTGTCATTAATTAATTATTCATGTCGTTCCACACCCGTTCATCTTTGGAGGATAAAAAAAAAAAAAACTCGGATTTCATCAAAATATCTTAAAAATATTTGTGTTAAATTAAGATATTTTGATGAAATCCGAGAGTTTATTTTATTTTTTATCCTCCATTGAAAGCAAAGAAATTACTGTATTCATTGTCCAAAAAAGTAGTAAAAACATTGGTAAAATAGTCAACGTGACTACAGTGGTTCAACCTTAATGTTATGAAGTGATGGAAATACTGTGAGCAAAAACAAAACAAAAATAACGACTTTATTCAACAATTTTTCCTCTTCCCTGTCAGTCTGTAAGCAGTTGGCGCAGTGCTGCATTTCTGTGTTTACGTCCGAACGCCGGCTCATTATTGGCCAGCTTCACACACGCAACTCGTGCTGCTCATGTGAACAGGTGTCGGCCAATACTGAGCCGCCTTTCAGACATAGAACCTGGAAGCTGCAACAAAAATAGTGTAGCAGAGGAGAGACAGGGAGAGGATGAATTTGTTGAATGAAGTCGTTATTCTTTTGTATTTGTGCACAAAAAGTATTCTTGAATGTGATAGTTTTGTTGCTTTCAATAGAGGATAAAAAAACCTCGGATTTCATCAAAATATCTTGATTTGTGTTCCGAAGATAAATGAAGGTCTTACAGGTTTGGAAAGACATAAGGGTGAGTAATTAAGGGTGACAGAAATTTCATTTTTGGGTGAATTAATTTTTTTTTTGAGAGAGAGAGATTTGAGAAGTGAATACTTTCATTTAGCAAGAACCCATGATAAAATGTGACCGTAAAGACATAGAAACAAAGATATAACATTACATTACTAAAGATTCCTATTTCAAATAAATGCTGTTCTTTTGTACTATTCATCAAAGAATCCTGAAAAAAAAAAATGTATCATGGCTTTTACAAAAATATTAAGCATCACAACTGTTTTCAACATTGATAATAGTAAGAAATGTTTCTTGAGCAGCAAATCAGCATATTAGAATGATTTCTGAAGGATCATGTGACACTGAAGACTGCAATGATGCTGAAAATTAAGCTTGGTCATCAAAAAAATTAATTATATTTTAAAATATATTCATATAGATTAGTGTTGTAAAAAGTACCGACCGCAATACCAAGTTGGTACGGAAATTTAAAAAATGTGATGCTTTGAGCGCACGGAAGTGTTTGAATTTATCGGTTAGGTTTGCTGATAGACGCCTGCTCTTCAAATGCTCCCGTGTGTATCTGTATAAGCACTTGGTGAATTTGGGCTCTCGTTTATTTTAATCATTAATAGTCATAGGGAAAAAAGGTGAGAGGGTACCCTGTATAGTTGGTATCATTTAGATTTTTTTTTTTCTGACATGTACCCAAAATATTTCCAAGATCTGATTTGAAATCAAGATACCGAGATCTATCCTTAACCTTAATTCCATTCTCTGTGCATTGTAGGCAAGGAGATAACCCTTCTAATGCAGACTCTCAACACACTGAGCACTCCAGAGGAGAAACTGGGTGGTCTCTGTAAGAAATATGCTGAGCTGGTAAGACTTGATGATCAGAAGATGTCAATATCTCAAAGCATTTGTTGTATACAGAGAAAAGATCACTCTTAGAGAGAGAGAGTAGAAAATAGTCAGAGAAAAATACATATTGGGTGCAAAAAATCTTTACTAACATTATAAATGGAGCTCAAGGATAAAAAATAAAACAATAAACATTTTAAGTTATTTGAAAGTAGTTTCATGTAGTGATAGAGTAGTCAGTGTACACTGACTGATACTAGACGGTGCTCTGTGTTAAGATGAGCTGATAGAAGTTAGCTTGAAACGGAAGCTGCAATTTGTCTTTTCTACCCTGTTGTGACATATATCCGAGTGAAATGGATTCTTGAAGAAAAAATGTTAGGCAGGACCTCGTTTTGTCCATCGTTGTATCATTGTGGTTTGCTATTGCTGTGATGTCATGTGAGTGACCGGTTGTCCCACCCTCACACCAGTAAACGCATCATCAGTGAAGAGATGTCGATGCAAGAGGGTGGAAAAGATATTATGACTAAAGATTGTTGCCATTTCAGCTGACTGGGCTTCATTTTGTCTACATGCATACAATACCAGGAAGTGCAGGGCATTTTCAGCTCGCATTTCCACATTAAGAGCTTTCTTCAGTGAAACATATACAGTATTTCACAAAAGTGAGTACTCCCCTCACATTTCAGCAACCATTTTAGTATATCTTCCCAAGCGACAATACTATAGAAATGAAAATTGTATATACTTTAGATTAGTCAATGTGCTGTTCGTGTTGTAGTACAGATTTACTGTTCTCTAAAAATAACTCAACATACAGCCATTATTGTCTAAATAACTGGCAACAAAAGTGAGTACACCCTAAGTGAACATGTCAAAACTGTGACCGAAGTGTATTTTGTGTGAGCACCACTGTTATCTAGCACTGCCTTAATCCTCCTGGGCATGGAATTCACCAGAGCTGCACAGGTTGCTGCTGGGATCCTCTTCCACTACTCCATAATGACATCACAGAGCTGCTGGATGTTAGACGCATGGCGCTTCTCCACCTTCTGCTTGATGATGCCCCACAGGTGCTCAATAGTGTTCAGGTCTGGAGACATACTTGGCCACTCCATCACCTTCAGCTTCCTCAGCAAGGCAGTTGTCATCTTGGCGGTGTGTTTGGGGTCATTATCATGTTGGAAAATGCCAGTTTCTGAAGAGATGGCATCATGTTCTGCTTCAGAATGTCACAGTACTTGTTGGAATCCATGTCTCCCTCAATGAAGTGCAGTCCCAGCAGCACTCATGCAGCCTCAGACTATGATGCTACCACCACCATGCTTGACTGTAGGCAAGACACAATTTTCTTGGTACTCCTCACCACACATGCTGGATACCATCTGAGTCAAACAAGTTTATCTTAGTCTCATCAGACCACAGGACATGGTTCCAGTAATTCATGCTCTTGGACAGGTTGTCCTCAGCAAACTGTTTGCGGGCTTTCTTGTGAGCCAGACTTGGCTGCAAACTGACTTGTTGCAGTGTGCGGCATATGGTCTGAGCACTAACAAGCTAACGTTTCGCGTTAACCTCTAAACATAAACATAAACCTCTAACCTCTAAAGCAATGCTGGCAGCACTCATGTGTCTGTTTTTTGAAGCCAGCTTCTGCACCTGACACACAGCATAAGGACTCATCTTCTTTGATCAAGCCTTGCAAGGCCTGTTCTGAGTGGAACCCATCTTGGAAAACCTCTGTATGACCCTGGCCACTGTACCGTAACTCCGTTTCAGGGTGTTACCGATCTTCTTATAGCCTAGGCTAACTTTGTGGAAAGCAACAATTGTAATTCTCAAATCCTCAGAGAGTTCTTTGCCATGAGGTGCCATGTTGAACTTTCAGTGGTCAGTATGACAGAATTGTACTCACAGCACCAAATTTTAACTGCTCCAATACAAGATACACTAATGATGAATAGGACATGTGGCTTTGCATGGTTAAACGATGTAGAGGTGTTATCACTTAGGGTGTACTCCACTTTTGTTGCCAACTATTTAGACAATTATGGCTGTATGTTAAGTTATTTTTAGAGGACAGTAAATCTATACTGCTATACAAGCAGCACATTGACTACTCTAAAATATATACAAGTTTCATTTCTATGGTATTGTCCCTTGAGAAGATGCTAAAATAGTTACTGAAATGTGAGGGGTGGACTCACTTTTGTGAGATACTGTATAAAGATGTTTCACATCACATGCATATGCTATTGACTACTGATGTTCTAGTATCATGACAACCCTAATTTAGACAACTGTCCTGCTTTGTTTCTTTTAGCTAGAGGAGCACCGTAACTCTCAGAAACAGATGCGGGCTCTTCAGAAGAAGCAAACGCAGCTGATCCAGGAGAAGGACCACTTAAGAAATGAGCACAGCAAGGCCATCCTGGCGCGCAGCAAGCTGGAGAGTCTCTGTCGAGAATTGCAAAGACACAACCGCACACTTAAGGTACACTAACTTGATATGAATGCAAATAACAGGATATCGGTTATTTATGCAGAAAGGGTACACTGTAATCCATCATGTCTGTGGTGCCTGCCACATGCAAAATCTAAATTCAAAGGTGTTCAAAGGTACTTCCTGCTCAAAATATTATTTAATCGGTCTGTTCCAACTCCACTTTTCACATAACCAGAAGCTTGTTGCATTATATTTTCTTTAGTGAGATTAATGGATTGATGTTTGCTTTACTTGGCAGGAGGATGGTGTGCAACGTGCCCGATTGGAGGAGGAGAAAAGGAAGGAAGTGACCTCACATTTCCAGGTGACGCTGAATGACATCCAAGCTCAGATGGAGCAGCACAACGAGCGTAATGCAAACCTAAGACAGGAGAACATGGAGCTGGCTGACAAACTGAAGAAACTTATTGAGCAGTACGAGCTCAGAGAGGAGGTGAGAGATACAGACATAAAGGATGAAAAGTGAAGAGAACTTCTGGAAGGAAAAATAAGTTTGTAATGCCTTTTAACTGAAGTTAAAGCCTGTAAATAGGAATACATCTATGCTAGTGTTAAGCTTTAAACAATACAGTACAGTACTGTTTATGATGCCATATTAAGCTAATTGTTTGTGATTCTGTAAAAAAATTTAAAGTTTATTACAGTGACATTCATATTTTTTATGTATTACTTGAGTTTTGGTTTGGAGTCGCTGTCCTTAAGAACATAGTTTTTTCTCTCAGCATATTGACAAGGTGTTCAAGCACAAAGATCTGCAACAGCAGCTGGTAGATGCAAAGCTTCATCAGGCACAGGCACTGCTCAAGGACTCAGAGGACCGTCATCAGAAGGAGAAAGACTTTGTGAGTTTCTACATCCTTTGCCCAGTACTTCAAACATGTAGTCAGCTGAAGTTACAGAAACAAACTTATTCTCTCTTAATTGTGGGAATGAATGTACCATAAATTTACTGTGAAACTGCCACTGTATGTGCACCAGTGTGGTTATGCCTTCTGAACAGAGCTGCCGGTCGCTAATTAAGATTCTTATGGTCTCTCATTTCTTTCTTTTCCAGCTCCTGAAAGAAGCAGCTGAGTCTCAGAGGATGTATGAGCTCATGAAACAGCAGGAAGTTCATCTGAAACAGCAGGTGAGGGACATAAGACAGATCTGACCTAACTCACACAATTATAGGACAAACCCAGTTATTAGTGGCTTTTTTGGAAAGAAATGTATACTTTTATTCAGGGATGCATTAAAATGATCAAATGCGACGGTAAAGACATTTAAAATGTTACTAAATATTTCTATTTCAAATAAATGCTGTTCTTTTGAACTTTTTGTTAATCAAAGAATCCTGAAAAAAATATAAGCAATGTTTTCAACATTGATAATAAGAAATGTTTCTTGAGCAGCAAATCAGCATATTAGAATGATTTCTGAAGTATCATGTGACACTGAAGACTGGAGTAATGATGCTGAAAATTCAGCTTTGCCATCACAGGAATAAATTACATATTAAAATAAAAAACAGTTATATGCCTTTGTGAGCATTAGAGACTTCTTTCTAAAACATTAAAATCTTACTGGCCCTAAATGTTTGAATGGTAGCGTATACCACTCGGCAGAAAATTGCGTTGATTAGAAGGAGGGATCTAGAAAATACCCAGAACTCCCTAGAATTGTGATGATGGTTGACTTAAGTAAATCTGAGGCTAAAATGTTTTTGATTTGTCTTTTTCAGCTCTCATTGTACACAGAGAAGTTTGAAGAGTTTCAGAACACACTTTCCAAAAGCAACGAGGTGTTCACAACTTTCAAACAAGAGATGGAAAAGGTAAATGACTGTTTAGTAGTGATTAGTGGATGTTGTGGACTTCACACTCTTACAAAGAAACTGTTAGTCTGCAAGGCCTGTATTCATGCATAGAATGTAGGTCGTTTTGTCACACATTTCACAAAACAACAACATAAATTGTCTGTGTTTATGTGAAAGGTGCTTTAATCTGTTTTTGTATCATGCTGCAGATGACCAAGAAGATTAAGAAGCTGGAGAAGGAAACAACCATGTACAGATCACGATGGGAAAGCAGTAACAAAGCTCTGCTGGAGATGGCAGAGGAGGTGATTGTTGTACTCAGATCTTTGCCAGTTCTGTTCTGTCATATTTGACAGTTAAGGCCCTGATATACTCACAGTTAAGTTACTCTTCATTCTCCGCTTGGGGGTAAAAAGACATTTGAAATAGCTTTTCAGTGGTATACTGTTAGTGAACATCTCGATGCCACCTGTGCTTTTGAGAGCAACTTTTAGATGAATATGTAAATGTGTTGCGTGCTTTCTTCTAAATGACAAGAAAGAAAGCATCTGCTCATAGCGATGTGGATATGTTTTCACCAGCTCTGCACTTCAGCACTCCAGTCAAGTCACATCATGTTTATTTAAATAGCACTTTTTACAATAGCAAGCATCTTTACAGTATTAAACATAAAAAAGTGTCAGTTTCGCTTCAATTTGAATTACAGCTCCAATAGCTGCATCTCCATTACCCTTCAAATTGTGCAAATTGAAATTGCAAATTGAAAATATGCCCGATCGAAACATGCCAATTTTGCGAAAACTCCCATGCATCACAAAAAAGTTTTTTCGCTTGCATGAGGTGTTTTTTCAGGCAATTTGCAATCAGGCAAAACTGCAATAGAAACAGTTTCTTCGCATTTACAGGTCACCTGGCTTATGTAAAAGTTAAACATTCTTTAAAGATGGCGCGGTATGTTTGGACAGAAGATGAGAGAGAGTCCTTTTATTAAACTCATAAAAGGCAAATGATTGCTAGATAATGCATTCTACACAACAAAGAAATGCAATTTATAGGAGGGTGAAACACCCAGAAACATCTCATGCATGGCCGCTCCAAAGTATAAGGGGCTTTTCTTGCCATTAATGCTTTGATAACATGCCTGCATCTCCTTTGATTAAAAATAATGGCTAGTGCAGTGGCTGCGATATACCTAAACCTACTAACATCCTTTGCCATGATTTTTGGAATGATGTCACAAGAGGACAAAAAAAAAATTTTAGTCGCATAACATCAGTTAATCGAAACATCATTTCACAATAGTGACAATCGACATTTAGAAAATTATTGCAAAATTTTTGCACAAATCTGTAATGGAATCCCAGCTGATTTCTACCATAAAGCTGCTCTCTAGTATGTTTGTTTTAAAAGGATTAGTTCACTTTAAAATGAAAATTACCCTAAAGTTATCCTAGGTGTAGACGAATACAATTGGAGTTATATTAATAATCACTCTGATGCTTTTAAGCATTATAATGGCATTGAAAATAAAAGTCCTTCTGAAATGAAGCGATGTGTTTAAGAAACGTATCCATATTTAACATGTTATAAAGTGAAATAACTAGCTTTCGCCAGACCGCCTTCTGTCAATTTACGAAAAAAGCATAACTGACGTCTTCTCAGTTATGCTTGTTTCGTAAGTTGAATATAAAATGCTTAGGACGTAGTGTAAGTTCTTTGAACTGCACAGATGTTACACTTTCTTTGAAAGTTGAATACAGAAGGCGGTCTGGCGGAAGTTAGATATTTTACTTTATTTAACATATTAAATATGGCAATTTGTCTTACACAAACACATCACTTCATTTCAAAAGGCCTTTATTAACCCCCCGGAGCCGTGTGGAGTACATTTATGATGGATGGATGCATTTTTTTTTTTTTGAGTTTCAAACAGGTGGTTTCCGTGTACTGCAATTATAAAGTGAAGGAGCATCAGGGTGATTTTTAATATAACTCTGATTGTATTCGCCTGAAAGAAAAAAGTCATATACACTTGGAATGGCTTGAGGGTGAGTAAATCATGGGGTAATTTCCATTTTAAAGTGAACTAATCCTTTAATGCTGGCCATCTGACCTTGACTGACTGAACAGAAGAACTGAACCAAAGACTGAACCAAAGACTCCAAAGAAGGTGGAGTTACAGAGTCACACTTACCGAATACATAATCACCACTGACCAATGGTAATTCAACAGGGTTTACCAGCCAGAGCAAACATTTTCAGAAATATAACTTTGGCAAACTGTTTTGAACTATTGAAACAAACGCTAAACAAACTTCGTTTTGGCCTCATTTTTTTTTTTTAATTATGTCACCCTAGTTTGTTCTACAATTTAGTTTGAAGTATATCGGGCCTTTTAAATTTAAAACTTTGTTACAGCAGTAACTGTTTAAAAGCTGTAAATTTTAGCTGTAAATGTTTTCTCTCTGTTGTCCACTTTAGAAGACACTACGAGACAAGGAATTTGAAAGCCTGCAGGTGAAGGTGCAGCGACTGGAAAAGCTCTGTCGTGCATTACAGATAGAGCGTAATGAGCTGAGCAAGAAGGTTCAGGGTGTCTCCACAGGCGTTGAGAATAGGCCAGAAACAGAGACGGGGTCACCACCTGAAGCGATAGACTCAGAAGAGGGCAGCCCTGTCCATCAGAACAGCCCAGAGACTCCACAAACCACTTGTAGCCCAGTGTGCCACTGCGGTCCAGATCTGGAGGCTGAGAGTCACAGAGAGGTGTGCTCAACCCAGGATTGAGTCTTGCTGTTTCTTGGTGGCCAGGACACACACACAATCCTTCCCACCTCTACCAGACCCCCGACCCTCCATCAGCAGTCGGAGTCTGTTGTTTTCTGCATCTGCGTCTGTGACAGAACTGCTGACTCGTCTGCTTTTGGGGGGTTTTCATTGTGTCAGGGAAGATTGTGCCTTCAACATGACCCCTATGCTGCGTTTATACTCTTTGGTTTTTATGTGGCTTGCTTTATCCCACCTTATTCTCGAGAAAATTCCATATTTGCATTTAGAGGGGCATTGATGTTGCTGCTGTCTTGGAATGCTCAGTGTTTGTCCACTAAATGCTTGTCTCTTTTCAGTTTGTCTGAAAAAAAAAAGAAAAGTAAAGAATCTTAACAGATGGATTGCTGTAATTGGGGAAAAATTCTTTGCCATGAAACAGCAGTTGTTATGTGACATGCTTTGTCTTTGGGTGTTTTTATTTCATTTCTCGCCTTAAGTTGTTGTATTAGGTAAAATATGCTTGTGCACTTCCCAACCACTCGATTTCTTTTTATTTCTTATAAATAATCTGCACCAAACAAAGAATGTATGATTTATTATTCATCACTTCTCAGAGTTTAGAAATGTAGATGTACGGTTAAGGCTAACATTGTTTTGAGTTTAAGGGTCATCTAATCTGAACCCATATTTCTTTTAAGCTTTTGCACAACACTTGAATTTATCACATGTATTTTTAAATGAAGTTTACACCATCTTTAAACACCACTAGATTCTTTCAGATAATATATCCAGCATTGTAGATACATTCCTTTAACTCATTCCATTAACTTCTAATTAGGAATGTGCACTTAAATGATGTCATGACCGCAGGGATTTCATTCAGTGTGTGATTTCAGTTTGGATGGTTTTCATATTATTTCAGATACTGATCACATGGCTGTTTGTGTTAGTGGCTTACTAAATGTTTAACATATTAAAAACGGTTGAATCCCCAGCCCAATTTTATCATATTAAACAAGAAGATTCAAGAACACTATGCAATTCTAGCTCTGTTCATGTCATCTCGGTGTTTAGCATGTGAGCAAAGCACTGACATGCTGAATAATGAATGTATGTTTGACACAAAGTGACTTAGTTCTGAGATGTCAGTAAATTTCAGCACTCTTGGATTTTTTTTTCCCCAGTGCATTTACATCCTATAATTGTACCCTTTCAGTTCCATTCTGAGTGTAGAAAAATTGCTGGTAAAGTGTTGAATAAGAAGTGCATAAAGTTATAATTTGGCCATGTAAACTCATCCACGTTTCATTCCAGTCAAGGTTACTGCACAGGTTTAAATTTTCTGTTTCAAAAAGTTTGTCAACCGGTATGTGTGTGGAAATCATCATTTTAACTTATTTGCCAGTCATTCTTTCAATTTGACATTCCCATTATATAAGAAGGTACCAAAGATCTGTTGTTTTTTTTCCACACCCTGTATACATTTGCAAATTAAAATACTAAGAAAATTAAATATGATTTATTTGTATTCATTGTCGAAAACTGATATGTCACAGGATAACACCAATAACATCTGTATCTCGGTAGCTTAAAGAGTGTCCTGATTTCAAATATTAAACATTATTTAAGTACAAATAAACGTTTATATTATGTATTAATTTAGTGTGTGTGTGACTGTTATTTTAATAGTAATACTAGTTTTTGTCTAGTCTCAGTTAAAATGGTACAGTGTTGCCTCCAGGCAACATGGTCTATTTTAGTTTGTTTTTAATAAAATAAGGCACCAATTGATTGATCAAATGTATCTCAGGACAGAATAACTGAAATACTAATCAATAAAAGTGCAAAACATGACCAACAGCACGTCACATGACTCCATATTTTCTCCATTGAAAGGGCTTTTTTCCACTTGTTTGTATCCATTTAATCACCCACAAAAAATATGAGTCACCTTCACTGGCAAATAAAGAAGTATGTTTAAGAACTTTACATTATATATCATCAAATGTTTTCGAGAAAATAATAAAAAACTGTGTGTTGTACTATTGTACCATAATGGAATCGCATAAGGCCATACAGGCATAATTGTTTGAATACAAATGTATTATATTTGTAAGGAAAAGAGTTAGAATTATCTAAATATGTTGGCATTTTCACATGATTTTGTAATGTGCTTATAAGAATAGTAATTCACATACTATATCTGCATATATTATATGCACATTTGCTATAGCACTTCAAACAGGTATAAAACACAGGTAGCACTGGCAGTTGATGAGGGTGAGGATGAGGAAAATGAAATCATAGTGACAATCTGTCAGGGAGAGAGTGAGGGTGAGAGAGAAGATGGAGATGAGGATGAAGATGGATATGATAACTTGATATAATAACATAATATAATGATTTATATAATATTTGTGTTCCACTATGGTACAATGTTGCCTGAGGGCAACAGCTGGATATAAAATGTTACTTTTTATTAAATATGAAACTTTTAATACATTAAAAACTAGATAAATGTGTTTGTTCAAGTGTCTAGTTAAAGAATTTATGTTTTCAATAAATATATTTCTTTTTTTCTACATGAAAATGCCAAATGTTTAAATGTTCCATTGTGGTACTATGTTGCCTCGAGAGAAAATAAATAATTTAAAAATTTATGAAAATGTTTACTGATATTGTTTAAATGTCCAATTTTAAGCAGGAAAAACAACACAAATAATTTTCTTTCTCATTGATATCATATTGCGTACCATAGAGGGTTAACGTTTGCGACAAATAATATAACAAAAACATTTAAAAATGTATTATCATCTCATTATTCAAGAAGCGCTAACAAAATTATCACTTTCTATTCTTATGTTATGTTCTATCCGGACCGTTAGAATTGTTCATTGTTCAACAGGGACCTGTTTTTGTCTGTACAGGAAGTGAAGTCCGTCTTTTCCGTTTCTAACCGGGCGCAGTTGAGCACGCGTACCGCGTACTGTGTTTTTCTGCGGCAGATTGAAATATAATTTCGATCATATTCTGCCCGTACGAAACCGGCGATAATGGTAAGCATAGGTCTACGTATTACTTGAGCTATTAAATGTAATGCAGACGCACCGGAAGTCTGTTAACCGTTGGTTCTTCATTAGCTAGCAGATGCTAAGTTTTACATTGGTCAAATATTCTTCATTGTGATGAGAAGTTAATGATTGTTATATTACTGTAGCGTCACCTGTATTAGTGAGAACACTTACAGCAAGGCATTCAATCGTGTGTAACTACAGTGACTCTGTTGTCATGTATTAAATCATGAACATTAAACACTCATGCTTTATATTTCCTATAGAAACCCATTCTTCTGCAGGGCCATGAGAGGTCCATCACTCAGATCAAATACAACAGAGAGGGAGATCTCTTGTTCTCAGTAGCCAAGGATCCAGTAAGTGATAAACTACAACATCACAATTTGTCAATGCATTTTTTGGGATTATATTTTTACATGTACATTGTCATTTTAGATTGCGAATGTTTGGTACTCTGTCAATGGAGAAAGGCTCGGCACTTATAATGGACACACCGGTGCCGTCTGGTGTGTGGATGTTGACTGTATCCTTTCTAAATGATCTTCAGTGTTGAAAAAATGCTAAATGAATTTTATTTATTTATTTTTTCTTGCGTCATTTGGATATATGTGAATATGTCCCCTGCAACTTTCTTTACTACATGTCATTTGTTTTTGGAAAAAATGTTTCTTAACATGTTTCAAAGGGGACACAAAGAATGTCTTGACTGGATCTGCTGATAACAGCTGCAGGCTCTGGGACTGTGAGACAGGTTGGCAGTGTATTATAATAGAAAATACACAAATAATTCTCTTTTTTTTGTGCTTTCTTTATGCATGGCAACAACAAAGCAACAAAAGGATAAAATTTTTACATATGTGTGTGTATATATATATTATATATATTATATATTATGTATGTATGTATATGTGTGAGTGTTTAAAAACAATGCTAAACCTTTAGTCTTTTAATGTTTTTCTCCTTACAGATTGTTTTTTAAATATTAATATCTAATATTAAATCTTAATATTATAAAACATTATTATTATTATTATTATTATTATTATTATTATTATTATTTTCAAACAAACAACTCAAAATTGTCAAATATTTTAAACATTTAATAAAATTTAAAAAAATATTAATATTTTAAAATCAAATTGCAGTGGCTTATAATTATTATTACTATTGTTATTATTACTAAACTATTCTACATTTTCTCAGTTTCAGCCTTTTATTGTTTTTGTTTTTTTCACATTTATTTTGCAATCTCCAGACAGTCACACCACCTGCATATTGTTTTTAAAATATTAACTATTTAAAATAAAATTACAGTTACTTATTATTATTATTATTATTATTATTATTACCACCCAATTGGAAATTCTCAATTTCTGCCTTTTTTTTTAGTCTCCAGTCACACCACCTACACATTACAATTTAAGCCCTCTCAGAGAATATTAAAAATATTTTAATTCAGAAATTGAAATGTTCATCAAAGTTTTTTAATTATTTTTTTAAATGAAATTTAGCATCATGTCTTTATTGTATTTGTCCAGTGTTGTAAGTTGAGCTTCTTTTCACAAACCATGCCAAGACTAAACTATTATTTATTGTCAATTTAAATGCTTTGTCAACAAGCTGTGTTTTACAAAATGTCCAAAAAAAATTATATATATGGTCTTTTCCGCCAGGAAAGCAGCTGGCTCTGCTGGAGACCAGCTCGGCGGTCAGGACGTGTGGCTTTGACTTCAGTGGGAACATCATAATGTTTTCCACAGACAAGCAGATGGGCTACCAGTGCTATCTCAACTATTTCGACCTGCGAGACCCCCAGCAAATTGGTTAGTATTTTGACTTTTGGTGATTAAAACAGTACTGGTGATGCTGCCTGTCAGAGGTATTCATATTTTGTTTCTCTCCCATAGAGGACAACCAGCCATATCTGTCTGTGCCCTGCAGTGAATCAAAGATCACCAGTGCTGTATGGGGTCCGCTGGGGGAGTTTGTGATTGCTGGCCATGAAAATGGAGAAATTAACCAGTTCAGTGCTAAGGTTTGTGTCTGTTGTTTCTTTTTAGTGGTGGGCCGTTATCGGCATTAATGTGCTGCGTTAACGTGAGACTCTTATCGGGCGATTAAAAAAAATATCGCCGTTAATCTATTCTCAAAGTTGGGTTGGGAGCTGGGTCTATTCTACGCAAGTTATGATGACTTTCACCTTGATAGTTTAGCGCGGATGTATACCTAGCCGAATTGACCCTTCGCAAAGACCCGCCCCCCTTAGTTACTGTTGCTTTCACACCACACACAGTGATAAATGCATCACGGAGCAAAGAGGACACTGACAACACGTCGACAGACAAGACAGAGCAGGTTACTTATGATATTTAACAAAGTCACAGCTTTAAAACTGTGTAGTTTTTTTTTAAGAATTTCAAACAATAAAAACCGTTTTGTTGCTCTTTAATATGTTGTGACAGATTGCTGTAGCACCTCAGCTCAAGAAGCTCGTAAACCGATCATCTCTCACTAAGAGTCCATTTATAGCATCAAATAAACATGAATGAACATGAGAATCAATGTTGTTTCAAACGCGGAAAGATGTCAATATACACAATTTTTCAAGTTTAACTCCACCGAGGTTAATCTTCTAACTCCTATCTGCTTTGTCGGACAAAATGGCGGATTACTTTTAGTCATTTGCTGCGTCCCAATTCGCCTACTTATAATACGCCCTAAAAGTATGTACTCTTTCTGTGAACAAAAAGTACTTACTTTTGAGTGTGTAGCAAGAGAGTAGACAAGCTTTGGGACATAATATCACGTCATACAGTTGCGTCTTTGTTCTCTGTCGCATCCAGTCACCGTAAACTGGCCTGTCAATCATTTTACATCCTCCACATTTCATTTAGCTCATTTCCTACCGTATCGGAGAGAAATGCAGCACGTTGATCTGCAGTCGCGAGTCTTTCATGTGGAGAACTCTTCTCATATTAATGCATAATGATGCATTTAAAAGTTAATGGCCAATCAGATCTTTATAAAAGTCCACATTGGTATTTGCAGATGAAAATAAATATTTTCTATCAGTTTGAACTGATTATTAGTCACTTAAACAACCTCTCAGCGTCGATCGTGCATATTCGCCATGTTTTGTAGTTTTTAACACTTTTTACTCGCGTTCGTAGTTCTGAACTGAATCTTCGTCCAAAGTGCAATGGGTTGTGGGCAATATTAGCTTGCACGGATCCACACTTTGCAAATCTACTGGAAATAGTAGACCATCCGGGGACTTTTGGCATACTCTTTTCAAACATACTATGCTTTGGGACACTTATTTTAATCTCACATACTATTTAGGATGGATAGTATGGACATTGGGAAGCAGGGACAATTTGGGTATCTCACATATTCTGAATGTCTTCGGCAGAATTCAAATGAGCCAATTTAATCTAGATTAATCTAGATTAATTTCAAGATTAATCTAGATTAAAAAAAATTAATCTATGCCCACCACTATTTATTTTACACTACCGTTTAAAAGTTTGGGGTCGGTCATTTTTATTATTATTATTATTATTATTATTATTAATTTATTATAATTTTTTTTAAATAATACTTTTATTCAGCAAGGGTACATTAAATTGATTTAAAATTAACATTAAAAACATTTATAATGTTACAAAATATTTAAAATAAATGCTGTTCTTTTGAACTTTGTTCATCCAAAAATTCTGGGAGAAAAAATGTATCCGTTTCCACAAATATATTAAGCAGCACAACTGTTTTCAACATTGATTATAGTAGGAAATGTTTCTTGAGCAGTAAATCAACATAGAATAATTTCTTATGGATCATGTGACACTGAAGACTGGAGTAATGCCTGCTGAAAATTCAGCTTTGCATCACAGGAATAAATTACATTTTAAAATACATTCAAATAGAAAACAGTTATTTTAAATTGTAGTAGTAATTCACAGTATTACTGTTTTACTGTATTTTAATCAAATAAATGCAGCCTTGTTGAGCATAAGAGACTTACGCATATCAACCCCACACTTTTGAATGATAATGTATATCTCCACCACATGCATCGTAATACCCATGAAGAGATGTTGTCTAATGTATGTGATTCTTTAGTCAGGAGAGGTCTTGAAGAAGGCAAAAGAACATACCAAACAGATCAATGACATCCAGTCATCTGTGGATCTCACAATGGTCATCACTGCCTCCAAAGACTGTACTGCCAAGGTCAGTGTTGGAACGTGAATCATAAACTCTGGCGGAAATGAATCTTGGTTAGTTTGACTCACATACCGCTTCCTTCATTGTTCAGTTATTTGACTCCACAACACTTGATCACATCAAAACCTTCAAAACAGAGCGACCTGTTAACTCCTCAGCCATCTCGCCCATCATGGATCATGTAAGTCTCTGAAATCTACTGTATTTGCCCTCACACTGAACTTGGGTTGTGTGTTATGTTGTGTAAATGTTTTCTATATTAGCAATAGCAGAGATGTTATGTGTTGCTTAGGTGGTGATGGGAGGTGGTCAGGAGGCTATGGAAGTCACAACCACCTCCACTAGGATCGGCAAATTCGAGGCCAGGTTAGTTTAATTGTCATACCTACACCTTTTTAAATGTGATTTCCATGTTTTGAAAAATAAATAAATAAAAATCACGAAAGTGCAATGATTTATAAAAAAAAAAAAAGATTCCTTATCCAGTACTGCCACTCTCTTCTAGGTTTTTCCATGCGGCTTATGAAGAGGAGTTTGGGCGTGTGAAGGGACACTTCGGCCCCATCAATTGTGTGGCATTCCATCCAGATGGGAAAAGGTTTGTGCTCAACCTTTCTATGTGCATTTAAAGTGCCCCTATTATGCGCTTTGAGATATTACTATTCATGCAGTGTGTTAAATAGCTGTTTGTGAATGTAAAAGACCTGGAAAGATTCAAACAGAGCACAACAAATGGAGTTATTGTCTCCCAAAAGAAAGAACAGGTTCTGAACTGCCTGAATGAGTTGTTAATAATTTCAGTCTTACTTTCTGCATAAACCTACACAGCAAAATCACCAGAGTTAAATCCACTCTGCTTGGAGTACATATGGTCCCTCTCTAAATGGTGTTAAAGTAACACTGAAGCAGAGTTAGTTAATGAGATAATTAAGCGAGTAATTAAGTGATAATTGAGCTTTAGTGATGAACACCTGCTGTTAACAAGCAGAATCACTGAAGAAAAGAGAAACACAAGAACTACAGCTGACTCCAGCCACAGTCTTAGATGAAACCTGAAGATAAAAGATATTATATCAAGATCTCAGCAGAGGAGGATCATCTTTTCTTCAGTTATTCTGCTTGTTAACAGCAGGTGTTCATCACTAATGCTCATTCATTGCTTAATTATCTCATTAACTTTAACTCTGCTTCAGTGTTACTTTAAAACTATTTAGAGAGGGCCCATATGTACTCAAAGCAGAGATTATTTAACTCTGGTGATTTTGCTGTGTACATAGGTTTGTAACAGATTTGCATAATACCAGCCTATGGTCTTCTTTGGCTTTCCGTGAAAAATGTCTACTTTGATCTGCCCTCAAACACTTTGATTCATACTTTCTTGACATTTCGAGAAGATGCTGTTTTCTGTCATGCACTTCCAAAGGATGAGGACTCGGGCTCGAATTGATATGTTAAAACAATTATTGTTCATATCACAGTGTATAAAAGTTCTGAGGAAGCCTCCGGAGCTGAAATTCTGATTTGGTAATAGACGTTTTGTTTCTGACCAAGCTGTTAGCAATAGACCAATCACAACAGACTTGGCCATCTGACCAATCGGTGGGCTCTTGAAAAGGAGGGGTTTAAAGATACTGAATCCTTATCGAACTGTTTTAGACACTGTGAGAAAAAGGTGATCCTGCAAAGTATATTATGACATTTTTTTTCTATCTCTTTTAATGCAAGTAAACTAAATTAGAAAGCTTTAATATATAGCATAATAGGGGCACATTACATTTTTGGTAACTATCCAATAAGGTATCATTTGTTAACATTAGTCAACATGAGGTAACCTTATCTAGGAGCAATACATACAGCATTTATTAATCTATGTTAATGTTAGTTAATAAAAATACAATTGTTCATTAGTTCCCAGTGCATTAATGTTAACACACAACTTTTGATTTAAAAAATGTAATTGTAAATGTAGAAATTTACACTAAGAATAATAAATACTCCTCACGGTTAGTTCATGTTAACAAATGAAACCTTATTGTAAAGTGGTACCAAAATGTTACCAAAAACCATAATGTTTTGCCATTGTTATCGTTAACTATTTAAAAAATGTCACTGCTTTCTTCCACCCACAGTTATAGCAGTGGAGGAGAGGATGGTTACGTCAGAATTCATTATTTCGATCCCCACTATTTTGATTTTGAGCTTGAGGCGTAATAACCAGTGACTGCCAGCATTCCCAACACCCAAGACAGATCGCCATTTGGACACACTAGTAACACCTGATCAACTACACAAGGCCAAGCATGGAGTTTTATACGGCCACCTTCATACAAATATTGCATTTAAAGCATTTGATGCAATGTGTATTTAAAGAATTTAACATTCTGAATAAACTGGGTTTGAGATATAAAGTGGACTCTTTTGTTATTGTCTTTTTATACATTGGTGCCATCACTGTAGAAGCTTACCTGATTTGATGGGTGCTTTTGAAATGCTTCATAAAACTTTTAAACCTTTACAAATATTTTGTATCAAATCTGTGGTTAAGGGTATACAGTGCACAGCATAAATGAGTACACCCCCTCTGAACAAATACAAAAGATGTATTTTCTTTATGATCACTAATACAATTCATGGAAAGATGGCAAAACAAATGTATTAAACATTACATAATAAAAAAAGAAATATATGCCATAAATAGCCATAAAGTAAATTAGCCAATTTTGTTTAAATTAAGAATTGCAGAAATGAGTACAACCTAGATTTAATTCAACAAAAGTATAATATTCTAGTACTTAGTATGCTCTCCATTATTTTGAATATACTGCTCTGACCCTTCTTGGCACGGAGTGTACAAGTTCATGACAAAATGTCACCTCTGTCCTGTTTGACTCCTGGATGATGAGCTCCTTAAATGCCATGATCTTTAATGGGGAGTGTTGCTCAACTCATCTCTACAGAATCCTCCACAGGTGCTCAAGAGTGTTAAGATTGAGTGCAATACATGTCCACAGAAGGTTTTTCACCTTGGGAGAATGCATATCCTCATTGTCATGTTGAAAAAATGCCCAACAATGCAGGGAGTGAGGAAAGAGTAACATCTGTTTCAAGTTTGTGTATTAAATTACACAGTGGTGTGGCAATTCATGACCGCATTGATAAAACACAACTCCCTCACACCTTCAGCACTCATACATCCCTATATAAGAGCTTTACTACCACTGAACTTTACTGTGGGAACCAGGCACTTCCCACTGTACTCCTCCTCTTGCAACACCATAATATTTTGGATGCTGTTAGATCCAAAATGATTGATTTGGTCTCATGAGACCAGAGTATTGATTCCCAGAATCTATATTTTGTAAATATGGGCTTTGGAAATGGCTAACTGACTTTATTGTGCTTTGGCTACAGTAGGTACATGTCATTTCTGCAGGCTGCATCTTACTCTGTGAGAAAGAGTTACTCTTTTCATAGTTTTTGCTGACTCTGAGACACTCACTTGGTATTTATCCTGCTCTTTGTCTAGCAAAAAAATCCATCACTAAATGAAAGCCTGATTATTTCAGGGGCCTCGTCACAAGTCCATTGTTTTTGAATTTCTGTGTTACTTTTGCTATATTTTCACACTTAATGATTTGGTAATCCTCTAGTACCACTGTCCTCTTTTGTGCTAAGAAATACATCTCCTGACAGTTCTCTCCCTAGTGGTTCCATTGTTGTCAGCATTAAGATTGAGAATGATTCAGTGGGCTATATTACAGTGACCGGGACATGTTCGGTTCATTTAGTTTTGTCGTGGCCACAACATATAAACTCGTGGGAACGAGTCTGATTATGGGCAAATATACATGCATGGTATTTTCCATCTAACAATATAGCATTTTATATTTAAAAACAATAAAGACAATATGAAATGTTAAAACATTGTTCATGAAACACTGCACTAATCAATGTTGATGAACGGAGCCATAATGTAAAGTGTTATTGTTGGATGCATTGTTTGATTTGCAAATATACAACCTAATGTGATGATCACTGATGAATTTTATACTAAGTATGCAGTTTCAGATTTTCAACAAGCTGTGAACACAGTAAAATACTGCATTTGTACAAGATTAATGAAATCCACAAATGTCAGAGAGTTTCTCTTTATTTATCAAAGTCATTGTTATAATAAGGACATTTCACAACCACTGAACTCTGGAACTCCAAACGGCTATATCTGGTCAGTCGTGTGACTGACCTGCTAGCGTAACAACAGAAAATAATCTGGAATCTAACAGCAATACAGCAAGCCTTTGCCATGCCCCACCAGACAGGGGGAAAGTTCAATACAGAGCCATCCAAGACAGACACCTTAATAAAAACAAACATTTAGCGCTTAAAAACGAGGTAAAGGACACTGTACTCAAACAGCATCAGCAGAGAAAACTAAATAAGAGCGGCCAATAAGTGTCAATCCATGATTTAAAACAAATTCGAGGGGAGAGTTTCCCATGATGGGAGAGAAAGATATGTGCTATCTCTGGTCCTGTTTGAGGTGCTATTGTTGGTAAACAGTAACATAAGTATTAAAGGCGGGAGGCAAACAAACATGGTTCCAAAGCACAAAAAAAAGAAAAAAAAAAAAATTCTGTCATTTCACACTTGTAAAATGTAAAAACTTTTATACCGCTTCATTAGATTACAAATAGTAAAACGAGTCTTACAAAATAATTTACAGTCCATCTAACGTGTTTATGTGGGTTTGTCGTTTGAGAAGATGAGGGTGTATGACAATTTAAGTTCATGCATCCATGAGGACCACATGTCCATTTCTCAGACTGTTTTTAATTCTTCTTTTGGCCTGTAAAAGAGAAAAGAAAAAAAAAAAAAATCATAAACATTGAAAAAAAACCATGGGTCAATTATCTTTGTAAATATTATACAGCAAATATAAACTATTTTTGCTCACAAAATTTTGCTTATTTATACACTAGTTTAAGAATCAGGGGTTAGCAGGTTTTTTTTATGTTTTTGAAAGAAGTCTCTTATACTCACCAACTATACATTTGATCAAAAAGTCTAAACAGTAATATTGTTAAAGAGGATTAGGGCCAAGCAATAATAAAAAAATAAAACCATCGAGATTAAAGTCGTTAAATTTAGAAAAAAAAAAAAAAAAAAGTCTAGATAAAATGTGTAGAATAAACTCATTAAATTACAAGAAAAAAGTCGTTAAATTACGAGAACAAATTCGTTAAATTTGATAAAAACTCGACTTTTCCTCGAAATTTAACAAGTTTCCCCCCCCCCCCTCATAATTTAACGACTTTCTCAAGATTTAACAATCAAGATGTGTTTTATTTTTTTTATTATTGCTTGGCCCTAATCCTCTTCCGTATATTGTGAAAAAGGAAAAAAAAAAAAAAAAAAAAAAAAAGTAATTCCAGTGATGGCAAAGCTATTATCATTGCAGTCTTCAGTGTCACGTGATCCTTCAGAAATCATTCTAATATGCTCATTTGCTGCTCAAGAAACATCTATTATTAAACTTTGAAAACAGTTTTTGCTGCTTAATATTTATGTAAACTGTGATACATTTTTTCAGGATTCTCTGAATAAAGTTCAAAAGAACAGCATTTATTTGAAATAGATTCAATTATAAATGTCTTTACTGTCACTTTCGATCAATGTAATGTGTCCTTGCTGAAGTAGCATCGATAAATATATATATAAAAAAAAAAGTTCTAAAAATAATTAAAAAAAACCCTTCAGAGATTTAAAAAAGAAAAAAATTTAAGTAAAAACCAGAAAACCAGAGCACACATTTCAAAACCCACAATATGAGAGAGAACTTACCCCTTTGTGTCCATTTTTTCTTCTGAAGCTTTCTCTTCTTCTTTAACATCTAGTATCATATTGGAGGGACAGTGTGTCAACTTCATATTTTAAATTAACTTCTTTTAACTACAATGCAGTGCTTTTCTTATACAATACGCAAATGAATAAAAACTTGTGCTAATTATTGCAATCTGAGATAACCAATTCTTGCTAATATGAATGAGCCTGAAATAAAAGAAACCAGCTGTACCTGTTGGCTCACCTTTCTTCTCTTCTCCATCCTTCTCTTCTTCGGTCTTCACTCGTTTAGGCTTCTTGTAATTGGCTGCATTTCTCCGGCCGCCCTGTCCTTCGTCCTCAGAGTCTGAGAACTCCTCATCACAGGCTATCCGCTTGTCATGGGCACGGACTGGAGAAAAGAAAAACGACATTTATGCTCTGACCTTAGGAAACACTCAGATCTAAACTTCTATATATCAGTATCAGTGCGCATGAAACCGGTCCACAATGACAAGGCAAGAAGATCAATTCCGCATCCTTCCGTATTTGACAGTCAGTGATGAAACAGCCGGCAACAAGGGAATAAAGCTGGCACTCACTGGAGATGCGTTTGTCAGGGTCGTCCTCCTCATCTCCACTGTCTTCCTGAACAGCATCCTCTGGGATTGCCTGCATCTGAACCCCTGGGGCATGAGGCAACATCCGCAGATTCTCAAACAACCGCTGCCTGTATAGAAAAACAAAAAGACAAAATATCTCAATGTTCAACCTGCAGATATGTAATGGATATTATACAAGTTCAAATTATCATATCAGACTGAAATTGGTTCGTTTTTTGCAACATGAGTAAAACAAAAGCATTAAAAAAAAAAAAAAAAAAAAAAAAAAAAAAAAAAAATTACAAACCCAATCTAATCCACATCTATACTCTTTTTTTTTTTTTTTTTTTTCATGATTTCCATCCATATACCAAATTAACTTGAATCCATCCGCCAAACCCTGCCAGGACTTCAGATGACGCCAACTCTGAATCAATATCCACAACTGCCAAATGTTCTATTTATTGTAATCACTATGATCACAATTTGTAATAACTGCTTAATGAGATTGTTTCTGCCTAAACGAATATATGATGCTAGCTAACTGCATGATTTGTATCATCTTAGAACTGTATATTTCGAACATATGGACATTAACACAGTCGCTTCTGATAACAAAATGTAGAAACATGCTTTTTCTGTAAAGCTGCTTTGAAACGATTTGTATTGTGAAAAGAGCAATACAAATAAATGTGAACTGAATTGGCAATTCATTCCACTTACTTGATCTTTTCCAGGTAGTCATTTGTATTCTGATTGGTCATGTTGGAGGGGCTGATGTGGAGCTTGAAATCAGGTCCAAAATACTCAAAGTAGTCATTGTACGGGAGCTCTGATGTAACGAAAGAACAAGTTCATTGGTGTTGACCATCAAAAGAACAAAATATGTCAATCTAACAAAACAATCAAGAGTCTCACCATTGGGAATAGTGCTGTCCAGCGCTACAGCCGTCTCATAGGTCCAGCAGCGGGCCACGTTCCTGATGGTGTAGCCTCCACCTCCCAGCATGAGCAGGGGCAGGTTGAAGCTCTTCATGTACTCCACACACTTAGCATGACCTGAAGCACACACACAGGGGTTTGGTTAGACAAATATCATTCACTTTATGGCAAGCTCACAATACATGACTTTTGGTTGGATTAATCCCTGGATTATGGCCAAATCTGTGCTTGTTGTGGTCATTGATGCTTGTTAAGTATAAGCAGGTCAGCGACCTGAGCAGTCACAGACGCTGCGATATTTTCAAACCTATTCGATATTGCCATGTGATCTAGTAAATGTGTGTGCAATGCAACAAGGTGGAACCAATGCAGCCAATCACAGTGCATATAGTGTAAACGGAAAAATCTCATCACTATGAGGAAAAAAAGAAAAGTTTTCGCTGCTGGTCAGGACTGCCTCTTGACCAATTATCTTAAAGTCTGTACACCTTGTCAACGTTTTTGTGTGTAGTATGCATGCGGATATGACAAGATGACAGATGACAAGAATTGCTGTTGTGCTCACACTTCACAAACAAGGTTTCAACTAGTTCTGTAGTGTGAGCTTGCCCTTAAAGGATTAGTTCAATTTACTCAATTATTGATAATTTACTCACCGCCATGTCATTCAAAATGTTTGTCTGTCTTTTTTTAGTCAAAAAGAAATTGTGGTTGAGGAAAACATTCCAGGATTATTCTCCATATAGTGGACTTCAACGGCTACCAATGGGTTGAAAGTTTAAATTGCAGTTGCAGTGCAGCTTCAAAGGGTTCTACACAATCCCAGATGAGGAATAAGGGTCTTATCTAGCAAAACGATCAATCATTTTCTTAAAAAAAATAAATTATATACTTTTTAACCACTAATGCTCGTCTTGCGTAATCATGTTGGAAAGGGTCACACGTGACGTAGGTGGAAGTACCGCGGTAGGGTGAAAAACTCCATTCCATTTTCTTCTCAAACTTCAAAATCATCAATCATTGTTTTACCTTTTTTGTAAAGGGCGTTTGACCTAGTCTTTGCACGTTTTTGTAAACACTTGTTCGGTACTTAAACCTACATCTGCATCATGCATTGACCTTTCCAACACAATTACGTAATGTATGCTGCATCGCACAGCTAGTGCACAATGAGCATTTGTGGTTAAAAAGCATATTGCGTCTTATTTATTTATTTATTTTTTTTTTTTTTAGGAACTGACCGATCATTTCACTAGACTAGACTCTTATTCCTCGTCTGGGATCGTGTAGAGCCCTTTGAAGCTGCACTGAAACTGCAATTTGGACCTTTAACCCGTTGTACCCTGGTGAAGTCCACTATATGGAGAAAAATCCATAAATGTTTTCCTTAACCTTAAATTTCTTTTCAACTGAAGAAAGACAAACATCTCAGATGACATGGGGCTGAGTAAATTATCAAGAAATTTGAATTCTGAAGTGAACTAATCCTTTAAAGACTTAACTAGAGGTTTGATTGAATTTGATACCTTTGATGGTGAGGTTAAAGCAGCCCAATCTATCTCCAGACAGAGAGTCAGCACCACACTGGAGCACCACAGCACTGGGCTGGTACATCTCCATCACTTTGGCCATGATCTACAAGACATTCAAACAACACACATTCATTCATCTGCAATTTAAGATGAGCACATTTTTGGCAGTGAGGCTTTTTATGGATTGCAAAAGTTTACAAACGTACAGGTTTGAATATGGCTTCGTAGGATTCATCGTCGATACCATCCCTGAGCGGGTAATTTACAGCATAGTATTTTCCCTTCCCTGCACCAATATCCTATAAAAGAAAATAAGAATATATAGTTACATGCATATTTTATCAAAAAGCGTTTACTTGCAAAAACTTGCAGGGACTTACTCTGAGGTCTCCAGTACCAGGAAAATACTCTCCATATTTGTGGAAAGACACAGTCATGACACGGTCAGTTGTGTAGAAGGCTTCCTCAACTCCATCACCGTGATGAATGTCAATGTCAATGTAAAGCACTCTTTGATGGTATCTAGAAAGATTATTGAAGGCTTTGAGTAATAAAAATAAAAGTTTTTACATAAGCTTAAACTATAAAATTCTATGAAACTTATACACACGCTACTGGTCAAAGTTTGGAATAAGAGTTTAATGTTTTTGAAAAGTCTCACCAAGGCTACATTTATATGATCAAAGATACAGTAAAAATACAATTAAAATTTTAAAATTTTCTATTTTATAAAACTTCTTGATTAGTATTATGTGGTAACGGTGATACACAATCATTCAAAAGTTTGTGGTCAGTTACGAAAAAAAAAACCCACTTATCAATGAGTATTATCAGTGTTGAAAACATTTTTGGTTCTTAATATTTTTGTGGAAACAGCTCTACATTTTTCTTGATAGATATCAATAATAATAATAATAATAATAATAATAATAATAATAATAATAATAATAGATAACTAAACACCAAATCAGCATATTAGAATACTTCCCCATCATAGGAATTAGATTTTAACAATGTTAACCAATTTTACTGAACTTTTGATCAACAATACAGTCGTGGTGAGCATAAGAGCATTTTTCTTTTTTAGTAACAAGCATACTTGAGCAGTTCCAGAATGGCCAGTACGATGTCGTTAACATAGCAGAATCCAGATGCCTCAGATTTCTTGGCATGATGAAGGCCACCTGCCCAGTTAATGGCAATGTCTGTCTGCTGTTTGTTGAGTTTCACAGCCCCAGCTGAGAATTATTAGAAGAAAAAAAAAAAACATTTAGCTGCACCAAACATAAGCAAACCTTAAGCAGACTCTGTGAGAGGAGAAAAAACAACACTTACCAACAGATCCACCTGTTGAGAGCTGACAGAACTCAAATAAGCCGTCAAAGACAGGACAATCCTCCCCTACGTTAACTGTAAAGACAATAAAACACATTCACTGTACAACCAAGACATGAAAAGAAGTCCAAAGTAAAGTAACTTGTATCACAGTTAAATTTACTGCTGTCATTTAAGACTTCACAACTGATCATCTTGAGTAAAGAAAATACATCAACTCACATCTCTGCATCTGCTTGCTGTACTCAGACATGTTGTCTGGGCGGATGGAACGAAGGAACTTGATGTAGTCGTCACTGTGGTACTTGGTCATTTCTTCAGCATTGGCCTTATGAGGCCGCTAAACATGCAAACAAATGAAGAAATTGGCTTAGCCAAAAAAACATGAAAAAAAAAAAATGTATATAAAAAGTAGTGGTGAATTTCTTACATAAATTTCCATTTTCCTATACAGCCCATAGTTGAGCAGGAGGTTATGGGTCATCCGGATTCTGTGGGGTTTCATCGGATGACCCTGGCCATAGTAGTAATTCCCAACATCTCCTGTAGAGAAAAAATAAAAAATAAAAAATAAATAAAAAATTTTGTAAATAATAAACAGAAAATTGCTCGATACTCCTGGTTTCATGGAAGACTAACAAAAAGTGTTCTTTGAAAAAAAAAAAACATTGAATTATTTCTGACATTATGGAAAAATCAATGTTTCCAATAGGCCCTGAACTAGACACAAAGCCATACTAAAGATTCAACCTGATAATTTTATCACAATCCACAACTCGATGTTCATACGTGACAATAAGGGGAGATGAGAGAAAACAACATGGGAAAAACAAAGACAAAACTGCTCCCATTACAAACTAAAGCATCATTCACACACGCTCGGAGTGATACTACAACTAGCACTGAAGACATCAATAAGGGCAACGAGCTCAATTCATATGAACTCTTACGGTCTATAGTGTAAAGCTAATTTTATCGACGCTACATGCGGGAGATAAAGAATAAATGTGGTGAAGTGTATGCGATATACTGCACTTGCAAAAAGAGTGTGAATTTTGCTGGTGTTAGCTCCATGCTGTGGACTTGCTGCTAACAGTGAATAAGAACAACAGGATGAAGAGCAGCTAGCACGCTAAGCTAACACTAGCATTAGCACCGTGCTGCTAAACCCGGCTAACAATTAAGCAGCACTCAAAGGAACTTAGGCATTATGCAGAATTATTCCGGAGCAGGCACCGCGTTTCATTTCTCTAAGAATAAAAGCTCGATATTTCACCGGGAAAAATGCAATTCTTACCGTCATAATAATAGCAAACTTTCTTCTTTGTTCCTTGAGAACTCAGCGCCATTTTACCCTCCAATTACAGCCTGCGCCTACCGGGCTTTCTGCGCACTGAGGAACTTCAATAGCAACTTGTCTCGGGTAGCTTTGAGCCAATCACAGTTCAAATTCCATCACGGAGGGCGTGAGTCTCTCGTTTTTCCGCCAATCATTTCACTTGCTGTCTTAATCAAGTATTTAGGTCTAGTTCCATTTACTCCACAGCTGTTTAAACGTCTGCTCTTATGCATATAGAATGAAAATATAACAATCACGGAATAATTTTGATAGTTTATTTATTACAATCAGTTCTAATTGGTTTATTTACAACTTTTTCTTCCCTAGTTATTAACTCATAAACGATAGCAATTAAGGATGCAAGTACTCAAAACCCTTTTCCTCAGCAATGGTGGATGAAAAATGATCTACTAGCAGTTTTAAATAGACTACTTACAAATTATAGTTCATTACTGATTACAAATTACATAATGAAAATTGTAGTTGGTAATATTTAGGTAATGTAGGCCTATTCTGACAACTTTTTGATTGCTTTTAGATAAAAAATAACAGGATACAATTATTTTGTACCATATTGATATAAAATAATGAAGTGAAAGAAAAAAGATTCCATTATTCTTTGTTTTCAACAACATTAAGTGCATTAAACATTACATGTCAGGGGTTTGTGAAAGAAGGAGGTTCCTGAGTTGATGAAAAAAAAAATAGGCTAATATTTTTTTTATTAAATCATATAAATAAAAATTAATTGGGTTAATCAAATTAATCAAAAAATAAAACATCTGAACACTAAAATATTTAGTGTCTTTTAATAAATATCAGCGAGCTGTGAACATGCAAATGTATTGATAAATTATTGAAATTTTAACTTATCTCAAATGCACTTTTTGAGACTTCAGAAATAAATATTTGAGGTCAAATAGGTTTGGCTCACAAAATAATTTTGCATCACATTAACAAATATTAATAACAGTGATAAAACACATCCAAAGTCTTCAAGGTTTGATTTTTTTTTTTTTTTTTTCCAGAGACTTCCAGAATCAATAATTAGTGAAGATCACTATAATTAAGACATAATGTTTCACAGTTATTCACAGTGTTTAACTTATTAGTTTCATATATGCAAATGATTGAATGGTGCTTTTGTCCCCAAATTCAGAAGCATGGATTGTAAATGTATAAAAAAATATATGAAGGGCATTTTCTCCATTGATGCAGATGACCACAGACACAATGTTTGCATTTATGGGAGACTTTCTAGAATTATGAATGGGCAATTTTGACTTACAGATGCACATGGATGTGTGGTAAACAGTTTAAAAAGATATCACAAAAATGAATTTGTGTATTCTTTAAGAAATTCACAAAACCAAAACTAACTTTGCTATGCTAATGGAGTCTGTATGGCATGCATGTGTAGATTACACAGGCCTAAATGACGTTTTGTGTCATTTTGTGCACTTTAATGTGTTTGAAAGACAAAAACCTATTCCTACTATATTCCAATAGCAGGAATACACAGTTAAATGACTCACTGATAATTCAAATAATTGAAATGAATAAATTTGTGTGAATAATATGCAATCACGTAATCAATAAAAAAGTAACTATAATCTGAATAGCATTTTAAAATGTAGAGCAGGCTAATATTTTTCCAAAAATCCATTACATATAATCAGTTCCTACCCAGCACCGTCTACCACTATATCTGAGTATAACTACCATCCTCACATTCCACCAAGCTGCTATCAGATATAATGCCTTCTTTCCCCATAATTCCTGCGGTATATTCCTGCATATTCTCTATTCTGCCAGATGATGTTTAGGCCTATAAACATATGAACTTATTAACACAGAAAATTAACTTATTAACACAGAAAAGGAAGATATAGAAATAAAAAGTGCCAAAAAGGAAGAAGAGCAATGGTTTAATGTTTTAATCCAATGCTTAAATTTGACCGCTTGACACAATTCAAAGAGATTGTGCTTTAACACACATATAACAGGAGTGTTTGTTCAATCAGAATGGAGATGCAATAAAACAGCCTGTTTCAGAAACCCAACACTAAGTGCAATAATTATTTCTAAACATTTGCACTTCTTAGTCCATAGGTTACTATGAAACTAGTTGCAAATGGGAGTGCAATACTTCAATCCAACACACGGTGGCGCCATAAGTTTATATTTGATTCCCCAATCCCCAGCGATAAATCTGTTGCCATTACCATAAAGAGACAGACGGGGAAAATATAAAATAAATAAATAATGCGTATATGTATATTTTATTTACAATGTGACGGTTACTCATCCAAGGACGGGAAAGGAGAAAAATAGTACAGTAAGCAATTATCTCATGAATTTACATGCTTAAATTTGTAAATGAATCTGTCTATCATCACATCCTCACAGAAATCTTCCACAAGCCAGTGGCTAATTCACTCAGCTAATTTGGGCACCAATAATTATCGAAAACTGTAGTTCTTATGTCAATGAACCGTGATTGAAATGTGAAGCATAATCGTGTAATGCAATACAAAAGACTATTGATTATTTAATTCAATAATTTGACTAAACTGTGAGATTTGCTCATTTTTGAAGGGAATTAGGCTTTCACAGAGTTACCTCAGTCGTTCATCAAGGCATTTTTATTGATTTTACATATACTGTATTTAAACAAGGCCACATTACTGATTATGGTGTGTGGCTAGTCATAAATATGCGATGGTCAGTATGATTCAGTATGAAAGTTTTCTATTTTCCCAAGTGGATTAATTTTACACGTCTGAATGTAGATAAAGTGGCTCATGAGTGACTTTTGTAAAACGTGAATATGTTATTTGGGGCTTTACCTTGGAAAATAGCCACTGTGAAGAAGGACAAACACAAAGTGAACATCTGTAGGTAACCAACATTTATTTACCATTATCAACTTTACAATAAAACCAGTAACATCTTTAAACATTAGCAAAATAAAGAACAAAACTGGTCAAATGTATTTACAGAGACCAAAAAGCAGATCAAGGCTCACATTTAACACATAACAACTCTGCTTCTTTTAAAACTTCAAATGTGAACATAGCAAGCTCAAATGTGTTTTTATTTAGTTTTTTTTGTTTTTTTAAAGCCAAGATGAAAATTAAAATGCGATTTCAAACAAACGAGACAAAGCCTTCTGGATATTTAAAATGGTTCTCTATACACCACAAAATACTTAAATTTGGGTTAAAATATAGGAATGTAGAAAGTTGGCAAGTCTTTTTCGATTTCCTTTTTTTAACAGTCATTATATGTGGTGATGTTTATCTTGCACAATTCATCAGTATAGTCGCATCTATTCGGTGGTGGGCTTGAAAGATGCTCCTCCTTGATCCCATCCTCAACTCACTCTTGCACTGACATCCTGCTTCCAAAAGGTTTCGGCTTTCGCTCGGAATTCCAGATCTTTGAGCCATAATCAGGGAAGTGAACTAGTGAATCTAGTCTGTCATTTGTTTTTAATCTTGAAGAAAGTGGCACGAGGAGTCTTTTTTTCACATACATGTGTATATATACATATACATATATCCATGTATATATACATATGTATACATATACACATATATATAAATATATATTTTTTCTTGGAAAAACAGTTCACAAAGTCCTTTGTGAAGTACAATCACTCCTTCTGTTCGGATGGTGCAGGTGTTGAGCTGGTCTCCTCTGTTGGTTTTGTGGGCTCTGCAGCAGGTGCAGCAGCCTCTTCCTTGGGGGCAGCAGGCTCCTCAGCCTTGGCTGCGGGTTCCTCGGCCTTGGGGGTCTCGGCGGGGGCGGGTGTCTCCTCGGCCTTGGCTTCCTCCTCCTTCTTCTCCTCGGCGGCCGCCCCGTTCTCCTCTGGCTTCTCTTCAGCGGCTGGAGCAGCAGTGGCGGCGGCCTCTTCCTTCACCTCATTGCTCTTCTTGTTCTTCTTCAGCGAGATGCCCTTGAATTTGAAGGAGTTCTTCAGGGAGAACTTCTTCTTCTTCTTCTTGGGGGTCTCCTTGGTGGCCTCGCCCTCTGGTTTGGCGGCCTCTCCCTCGGCAGCGGGCGCGGGCTCGATTGCATCGCCGGCTCCAGCCTCAGATTCCTTAGCTGCCTCCGCAGAACCGTTGGTGGTGGCGGCGTCTCCCTCTGCCTTGGCAGAGACATCGCCATTGGTCTTAACGTGCCCGTTCTCCTGAGAAAATAAAATTGACATTTAATAATTAATACAACACAAACCAATATGATTGAATATTCAGTGTGGCTCTACTATATGCACATATGTAGCAGGGCATTCCTTCAAACGTCGACGGACACATCAGTGACCCGTCACGTAAATAATGCATGTCTTCGAGGTGACGCCTTGCAGTACCGCACACCACCGAGCGAGGGCGATAGAGCCATACAGAACACACACAATGCGAACCGAGACGGCAGCTTTGGAACAAAAGACTGAGATCGAGCGAAGCACGATGGAGAATATCATTGAGCTTCATTCACTATTTATCAATCGACGATTGAATAACCACAAACGTCGATTTAAAAAAGTAACGTAAAATATAAGCACACTCATTGATAAGAAAGCGGTTCAGTCACAAAAAACCTCAAAAGCTTGACCAACCGTGGACTCGTCTCTATGTCTAGACTTTAAAGCCCGTGTGTCTGCAAATCCACGCGCTTCACAGAAAGAAAAATAAAGCAGAATCCGACATAACCTCACGAAATTAAATGTTTTTATACTGAAAAGAGGGGGAAAAAACCCATAAATGATAAACGAATACAAAAACATGAAAATGTATCCATTAGAATAGATAAAACACTAAAATAAAAAGAATTGAAAACAAAACAAAACCATATTCTCGAATACCAATTACAACCACATTTTCCAGATTGATCGCAACCCCCTGCTGTTAACCCATGCATAGTGAATACGTGCAGCATCCTCCTACACTGGCGTTAATGGAGATCGCATGGCAACAACACCGACCGTCTCCAAGCGCTAGAAACGGACTTTAACGGCAGAAATAAATCGTCAACATGTAGAAAATAAAAATACGCTTTCAGCGCAAGACAGTAAACCGTGTTTAAATAGCCTAATGTGATTCTCTCGAAAGAAACCGTTCGGTTTTCCCGCGTGCACACGAGACAAAATGATAAATAAGACAACGAATTAATGATATACTTCTTCTATTTCGTTGTTTTCCCATTAAAATCACCGTCTTTTTGTCACACTCAAGAGTGATGCTTAAATCGCTGACGGTGGTTTTGCAACTCTCTCAAAAGCACTTGTTGGTCAGATGTGGGTGTGTCGCAGATGGGGAGATGAATTACCTGTCCGTTAGTCTTGACGGCAGCCGGGTCAGCAGCGGCGGCTTTCCCCTCCACAGCCACTCCTCCCTTTGATGCCTGGGATCCCATTATTCTTAATGTGGTTTTAAAGCAAATTAAAAAGAACTCAAATTCAGGTAGGTGGAAGAAAAATTAATCCAGACCAACGGGCGTAACGTGCATCCAAAGGCGCGAGGAAATTTGGTGATTTTTTTTTTCCTTTATAAGGAAAACTTGAGATGATCCACTCTTCTCTTCCACCCGTGAGCGTCGAAGACGACCTACTACTACCAGTTCTAGTTCCACAGCGCTTCAAGATAACCAAAAGCCCCGCCCATGGGCGTGCCTCGGGAACTCGAACCAATCTGAAGCACGGCCCCGCCCATTTATTGAACCCTCCATGTCCCACCTCTTTGAATCCACTTTAGGTCCATGGAAATAGAAAATGGCATCAAACTAGACTAGAAAGAAGAGGGAACCAACAGGGTGACTTGTTGAATTCTCTGCTTACTGAGAGCAATGGGGGTTCAGTTTAATTGAACCCATTGAGCTACACACTAGAACTAAAGCATTTATGACATGTCAGTGGTGAATGTGCTCTGTAGCTCCAATATACTCGACTCACTGTCCTCAAAACAACAGTACCATTTAATGATTAATATAAGTGCATACTTTTACCCACTACTCTGATAAACAACCTGTATGCTTCATTAAACTGCTCATGGTAATTAGTGAATGCATGTGTACTCTAGAATTGAATTAACAGTTAGATTACTATATTATATATTTTGCATTCTGGCTTATATGATTTGAGGATATATTTTTCTATTAATTAGCCTATAGATTGTGTATAATGGCAATATGAACACAATATTTATACCTGTGGTACTAAAAAATGAGCTCATTATAGTGTTGAATCAGAAATCGGTGCATGACAAAAATGATTTTTGCTTGAAACGTTGAAAAGTATTTATTTATTTGCATAGACAGAGAATAAATAAATGTACTAATCACTGTAAAAAAGAATTGTTGGTTTAACTTAAAAAAAGTGTTACCTGGTTGCCTTAAAATTTTGAGTTTATTGAAAAAATTGAGTTAATACAACAAAGGCGATTGGTTTAATCAACAGAAATATAACATATTATGTTATGTGAACCACATTAATTATCTAAGTTGATTTGACAAAATGATGTGAAAAAAATGTTGTGATAACGCATCATAAAAATATATTTTTGCAGTGTAGGCATAAGTTTGCATAAGCAAAAGTGTGGTAACATGACACAAAAATAGGCCAAACCATGTTTTAGTATTAGCCACATTAATAAGTGACAGATGAAATGCACCAAACTACCATAAAGTTTGATTGGACTCATGACCTTTGGCATTATGAAAAGATATGGCAAGAAATGTCTCGTCCCTTTTAAAAGGTTTATTTTATGATCCTATCTATATACTATTTTATGGTTAGTTGGATTTTATTATATGCATTTAGCATGAGAACAGACCTGTGACCCATTTTGGGCTACAATCCGTCAGTTGAGAAACACAGTTTTATTGGTTCTTGCACTGTTTTATATTGATAATCAGGTCATCTCAAAGTGCCACCAATGATTTCCTGAGATATATTATACAACATATAAATCTTTTTCATTCTCCTTTTCCGTCTTTCTCTGCTTCACGTAGCCCTCTTGTTGTTTCTCTTCGGCCTTGTCAAATGACATAAAGTCTAAACTGTTTGTGGAGGAATGCAAGGCATGCAAACGCTCATGAAGAATGTTTCACCGCATCTGCATCTCGCCACTTTCTCAGAATGTCCAGAACCTCGGGGAGGGGGAACTGAGCAGAATACGTTTTTTTGTGTGTGTCAGATGAGAGAATGTAATGAATAAGCTCATATATTGAAACAGTCTCTTCTTTTTCTCCATGGAGAGAGTTGGGGGTTGGGTGTGATGGAGTGAAGAGGAGGAGGAGGAGGGGGGAGTCTTCTTGTGCCCGGAGCTTTTGTGATGTGGTTCATTTTCTTGATGACGGGTCAGGACACATCACCTCATCATCCGTGCGTCAGACTCTCGCTTTTCCCTTTCCTAATGGCTGAAAGGCCTTTATTGTTGGCAGATCATTCGAAAGTTGGAGGGAAGAGTAAATGGCCAGCGTCCTCCACAGTGAGGCCTGCAGTTCACACCTTCCATCCAGCAGAGAGTCTTCTTTGGCCTGGTGTTTTAATCCCTGTGGAGTTGCATGGCCAGACAACAAATAGCTCCTGCAGGAGCAACATCTCGCACATGAATGTCAATGGGTGTGTTGATATGCCAATGATAGGGACATCAGACCGGGCAGGGCAGGTGAGAACTGATTCTGTTCAGCTCTGTGACTGTTTTGGCCACAGCAGGGAGCGAGAGAGGAGGACAGTGATGGTGTGAATGTGGGGGTTGGTCACCCTACAGCATTATGGACTCAACTGAAACTAGATGCTGACTTTACAGACTCCAGTGCAGGGAAATCTGCCAAGGAAAGAATAAATGACACATTCAAGTCTCATAGAATTGTTCCCAACCAAAGCAGAGTTTTCTGGTAGGCTCAGTGGCTACCACTGTGACCTTAAGGTCAAGTGAGCAGAGTTCACATTCCTCTGAGTTACCCAGATCCCCCTCGGTGCCTTTAAGAGGCTTCTGAGCTGATGTGCTGGGCAATATCTCATGTAAGTACCAAAATATAGTAGTCAACATTTGAAGTGGATCAAAACCTTTCATCAAAGTTGTCCTAAAACCTTCCTCTTAGGACAACTTAGTTCTTAAGACAATTTTGATTAACTTTTTTGATCCACTTCAGATGTTGACTACTGTACAATTAAGGCATGTTTTCCATATTGGGTTTCAGTAAAGGAAACCCACAAGGAAAATTAGATTTAATTATTTTAATTTATATGCAGAATTAATATTTAATATTAATATTTTTATGGGAACCGTGGTATCTTTGATGAAGAGAAAGTTCAAAAGAATAGCATTTGTTTGAAAGAGAAAACCTTTGTAGCATTATAAATGCATTAACTGTCACCTTTAAGCAACTTAATGCATTCTTAAAATAGAAACTTATTGTATTTTTAAAAATATGAACAATGGGACAGGGTGATGTGAAATACTTAAGTGATGACAGTTTGTTGTTCTATCAGAGTTTTGAATCAATTCATAGAAATGAATCAAACTTTAACAGTTTTTGCTTCTAAAGTTTCATTCAGAGGTGCTACAGAACGCCCTCTCACTCTTGGGAGTCACAAGGAAGGAAGGACCTTGAAACTAGTCAAATAACAATGCCTTTAGGAAACTTAATAGCTAAATAAAAACAATTTTGATACATTAGCAGCAAAATTATCACAAATAAATAATGAATATTATGCCCTGCTGTCCACACAGCTGAGCTTAAAGTTTGTGTCTGCATCTGGGATTTGTAAAATCTTCATTTAGATATTGGAGAGCTTGTAGCTAGAATCTGTCTGTGTGTGCCGCGCATCGACATCGGCTAAACAACAGCAGGCTCTCAGGAGCATGTGAGCTCTAGCGTGTGATCGGTTTGAGCCATGATAATAATATAGGTTATGTTATTTTGTGTAGGACCACCGGCAAGACTCCATGACTCAGCAGAAGACACAGCACTCAGGGTCTCCTCAGGGTGTGAGAGGCGCAAGCTTTGAGACGGAGTGCACTTTTAAACTTTAAACTCAGCTGTCTGGAAGAGAAGTCAGGACATGTTGTTGCTCCGGCGTCCTCTGAGCAAACTTCGCCCCTGATGGAAGTGAGAGCACGGGGGAGGACATCGAGGGGAGGTACGTGACCCACTCCAAACTCTGTCTATTTCTGATTCTTAATAGCATATCTCTCTCTCTCTCTCTCTCTTTAAGATATGGCCTAGGGGCAGTTCACTGGTTTCTGCTATACTCAACGTGGGGCATCTTATCTCTTTCTTGTTTTTTTCTTCACAACACTCAATGGCCCTTTTTGTTTGGTTGCCCAGATTTCATGCCTGAACACAGAGTGAGATTTATATCCTCAAAAGGCCCTATTGTTCTCCATTCAGAAGGCAACTGATGAGCATCACAAGCTGGGATGAGGGGAGGGTAGGGAGAGAGAGAGACAGAAAAAGAGAGATGTAACATTGTATTGCTTAATAAATCGATGTATCACAAATTACTCACTCAATACAGTTTCACACATCGACAACTTTACACAAACATTCCTTTTTCCACTTCCTAATAACCGAAAGCTTTGACTAAATAGTTTTGCCAGCTGTGAAAATTTCTGTATTACAACAGAACTGTTGCTGTACTATACTAGAATTTTTTAGATTTTCGTGTGTTTCCACACCAGAGGTGACTTTTAGCTCATTAAACGCACACTGCTATTATCCAAAACATGACTTCTGCTTTAATCTGTCTGTCGTCATCGATCTGTAAGAGGAGATAAGAATCTCCGGAGACAATGGCAGCATATGGCATAGCTTTTTAAGAGACAGATGTTCAACTCAGGCAAAGATGAAGGCAAGAAAATAATCTTGACTTTAGCTTTGAGCCTTAGTATGCGGAAGGGTCAAAAGGCCCAAAGGTCACTCAGCTCTGGGACGTTTTCTTAGATGTTTCGCATAAGGCCTGACTGGCTTGTCACAATAATAAACTATCTGGTCTGGAAACAAAGTTTAGAGAACCGAACTGCATGCCTCCCATACGTGCAGCTTCTCAGGTCTTGATGCAGTTAAATCATTTATCAGGTAAAGAGTGGTAATAATAACATAATTTCATAGCCAATTAGTTTGATTATGCAGAAGTGCAAGGAAAAAAAAAAAAATTGCAATTATTTACTTACCCTTATGCCGTTCCAAAAGTTTGTATGTATGTATGTAAGTATTCGTTCGTTCGTTCGTTCGTTCGTTCGTTTGTTTGTTCATTCATTCATTCATTCATTCATTCATTCATTCATTCATTCATTCATTCATTCATTCCTTTTGGACCCCATTGGTCTACATTGTATGAACAAAATTATATAATGACCATATATAATTATTTATAAGTCTCTTTATTAGAATATAAACATAAAATAAAGAGCTTTTATAGGTTAAACTGGTAAGTATTTATTGACCTCGTCTTACACTTGAGCAATAGCAGGAAACTGGCTCTCTTAAACCTAAATGGAACGGAAAAGGACTATTTCTTGAGAGTTTCTCAGAGTTTCTTTTTTGAGAAAATGGAAGAAGTCCAGGAGGTCACACTAAATACAGATTTTTGCTTAAGAAACATTTATGTATTTTCTGTTTGTATTGTAATAAAGAGACTGAAAAATGCAAATAAATGGTCACTAAAACATTGCTGAAACAACAAAGCTGGTGGTGGCCTAAGACTTTTGTACAGTAGCCTACTGTATATTTTTTGGTGAACTATCCCTTTAAGCCAGGTTTTTCACCAACACCAACAGTAAAGTCCCAAAACATGGGACTTTAATCCATCAAACATTCCCTTCACTTCCCTTCATAGGAACATATTTGTATTTTAGTCACTGTACCAGCATTTGGCCATGTTAGTTCCTCATTTACACTAACCCTGGAAAACACCTGCTGTCCCCACACGTCTTCATGATGCTATAGCAGATACGTGCTCCACCTGTATTTGCAGACGAAATATCACGTGGTAAAAACCTAGGGGATTTTCTTTGCCATGACATTCACTGGGAATCCCTTGAATCATGATTTCAACATTTACTCTCAGATCGTGGCTTTCACTTTCGCTTTGTCACATAACCCCGCATGCCAATTTCTGCTTTTACTTTCCCTTTTTGTGTAACCTCTCCACAACGGACTGCATCAGCAGTATCTGGGAAATTCCAGAGGGCAAATTCCAGCAAATATGCCAATTAGCCATTAAACAGAGTAAGATCAAATTTACACGGGCATTTCTGCCTCAGTAAGTACTAAGCTATTCATTGAGCGGAAGGTCCTATATTACATTAGAGGCGACTGTTTACCATCTAATAGTGTTTACTTCATATTTGCGCACTCATTCCACGAGAGCCAACTTCTCCTCAGCTGTTTAGATCGTAAAAAAAGGTGGATTTGTTATTTAAATGTTATTATCTACCACCTATCACACATTCTCCTGACCACTAACAAGTCACAGAATGGTCCTCATGTCCTTTTGCATGGAGACACTGGTGCATCTGTCTTACTGCAATCTCCAAATAAGAAAAATGGTTTGTTTACTGCATGGAGGAGAGATACTGTGAATTGAATTACGACACTGCTCAAGCTGTCTGTGTATTGTGAACAGATGTATGTCTTTCGCATTCTGCTGCTCTCTGGCCCCCTTCACACCTGGTTTTTGGTGATTGGATCATAATCAGATTTAACTAAGCCAGAACACAACACATTGTGATCAAATCACTGAAAGTATACATTCAGAGGTGGTCAGAGATGGATTCTGACCATATTATACAAATATAAGCTAAAGCGAATACATTTTGTTATGCACATGTCATTAGACCAATAAGATGAGGTTGTATTACTAATAATCATTATCTGCCAGACTGTGTTTTCAGGGATTTTCAGACCTAACAAGTTGGTTCTTGCAGGGTTTTTTTTTCTTTTTGTTCTTATCTATTAATGTGAAAATGACAACATAAACATTGATATTTCAGTCTGATCATGTGGTTTAATAAAGAAATCAAATTAATTATTCCACTGGAATTTCCAATTTCTCTCTATTTTTCCCTCTATTTTTGCTGGTGACTTTTGTCCATTAATACAGTACTCTCTAAATGTATAGGGAAACACAAAGTACCAGATATTTATATGTTTATTTTTATAAAAAATTGTGAATTATCCATCTTTTTTTTTTCTTTTTTTTTTTAATGGTAAATTATTATTTTGAATTATCTGTCAATGTTTTAAACATTTGGTAAATGATTGTTTTGAAATATCCTTAAATGTTTTTAAAATTCATTAAATTATTATCTTGAATGATCTGTCAATGGGTTTAATATTCAATACATTATTCATTTTAAATATTAATAAAAACATTAGTTTTTAAATATTATTTAGAATTCTATGTCAATGTTTTAAAATGCGTATTATTCATTAATGATACAAAATCCAGATACAAAATGCGCATTACGCAGAACCTGATTTCACCAAGTGCAACATGTTCATGGATCAACATCTCTTTTTGATCCTAGAACAACATTCCAATCAACCAATCAGATTTAAGGGACAAGTTTACAGTTTATGTCAAGTTTAGGCTTACAACCAGGGTTAGGTGCTTGTACATCAGTGTTATTAACCTATCATTTCCCTCTGATTTTAGGGGTAACTTATGGGTAGGATTAGGTTCAGGGGTAGGGATATGGTTAGGATTAAATTTTCAGACAGGAATGTTGTTCCAGAATCAACAAAATATGTTGAACCAGGAACATGTCTAACTTGGCAAATCAGGATGTGCTGCATGTTAATGTCAGGTGCAAAAGGGACTTCTCTCTCTCTCTTTCAGAAACCTCACACACCTCTGGTTTCACCCATCACATGAAACCACTGTATTCACAGTGCAATTCTGAGCACTTTGATTCTCCCTGTGTATAGATGCTGCCATGAATAGCCCGAGGCCAGAGATTGATACAAGGAGCACAATACAGACACAGGTGAGTCGGGAGATAACATGCAGGCCAGCCAGTGTGTTACAGCCATTGCCATTTTGATGGACAGTGAGCTGAATGGATTTAGGAGCATGGGCCAGCCACCTTCCAAATGCCCTTTTCTTTATAAAAACAAAACAAAAACGAAAACAGAATCTTTGTCCATCTTTGGCCCATCACCTTTCTTCTTTTCGCAAGTTCACACTTACAAATAATCATAGAGTAAAAGAGTATGCGTATTTGGCGTGCTGTCCGAGAGCTCATAATTTGGCCCGAACCCAGAGTACTCCCACCGTATCATTGATTAGAAACCAGCTGAGAGTGAGGAGTAGGGATGGCAGAGGGATGCAGAAAAAAACTGTGGAGGAACATAGGTGAGTCGGCTATATATATATATATATATATATATATATATATATATAGGCCTCCTCTCGTACTGATTGGATAGATCATTTGAACATGCTCCTCCCAAACTTTGTTAATAAAACATCATATTTTAATGGCTTTGCTCCTCTCCCCCATTTTTGTTCTGTTTCTCCTTTCCACTACTCCTTTTACACTAGATGTGGGAGAGGAATAGAGAAACGTGAGGACGTGGGCTAAATCTACTCACATGTATCAAAAGGTTATTTTTATATCTCTGCGTAGGGAAGAGCTTCCCCCCCCCACCACACACACATTCACCCACACACACAAGCACATGAGGAAGTGAATGAGCCATCATAGGAAACACATCAACAATCAGTAGACACATCTGAGGAACGAAAGTTTGCATAACAATTTTTTTTTTTTTACTTTACAAATATTAGAAAAATGTCCAGTTAAATTCATTCAGATTGTTATGATTGATCATTTTTATTGTTTATTAATATTTATTGTTGGTTACACTTTTCCGTTAGACCCTTTAGACATTATGTTGACTATAAGTAATGTTCCTATGTGTCAACTAACTCTCATTAGAGTATTAGTTAAGTATTATTAGACTGTTTAGGGTTAGCAGATTAAGGGGTTCGGTTCAAGTTAGTAGAATAAGTTGACATGTATTTGCAAAGTTACTTATAGTCAGTAGAATGTCTGTTGGGTGGGCATCAAAATAAAGTGTTAGCAGATATTAAGACAACTGTCTACTAATACTCTAATGAGAGTTAGTTGATATGTAGGCCTAGGTACAATGTTACTAGTCAACAGATTGTCTAAAAGGGACCATCAAAATAAAGTTTTACGTTAAGGTTAATGATTTTGAACATTCCCCCTTACAGTAATTATTAATCCTCAGTGCATATCTTGCACCTAGACTAGCAACCACCCAGAACATCCAAGGAATTCTCTAGCAACCACCCAGAACACCCAAGGAATTTTCTAGCAAACACAAAAAACACCCTAGTTATGCCTTAGCAACCACACAGAACGTGCTAGTAATGCCTTAGCAACCACCCAGAACACCCAAGGAATTCTCTGGCAACGACCCGAAACACCCTAATAATGAATTAGCAACCATCCAGAACATCCAAGGAATTCTCTAGCAACAACTCAAAACACCCTAGTAATGCCTTAGCAACCACCCAGAAAACCCAACTAATTCTCTAGCAACCACCCAGAACACCCAAGGAATTCTCTAGCAAACACCCAAAACACCATACTAATGCCTCAGCAACCACACAGAACACCCTAGTAATGCCTTAGCAACCACCAGAACATCCAAGGAACTCTCTAACACCCACTCAAAACACCCTAGTAATGCCTTAGCAACCACCCAGAACATCCAAGGAACTCTCTAGCACCCACCCGAAACACCCTAATAATGCATTAGCAACCACCCAGAACATCCAAGGAATTCTCTAGCAACAACTCAAAACACCCTAGTAATGCCTTAGCAACCACCCAGAAAACCCAAAGAATTCTCTAGCAAACACCCAAAACACCCTAGTAATGCCTCAGCAACTACACAGAACACCCAAGGAATTCTCTAGCAACCACTCAAAACACCCTAGTAATGCCTTAGCAACCACCCAGAACATCCAAGGAACTCTCTAGCACCCACTCAAAACACCCTAGTAATGCCTTAGCAACCACCCAGAACACCCAAGGAATTCTCTAGCAAGCACCCAAAACAACTTAGTAATGCCTTAGCAACCACACAGAACACCCTAGTAATGCCTTAACAACCACCCAGAACACCCAAGGAACTGTTTAGCAAACACCCAAAGCACCCTAGTAATGCCTCAGCGACCACACAGAACACCCTAGTAATGCCTTAGCAACCACCCAGAACACCCAAGGAATTCTCTAGCAACCACTCAAAACACCCTAGTAATGCCTTAGCAACCACCCAGAACATCCAAGGAATTCTCTAGCACCCACTCAAAACACCCTAGTAATGCCTTAGCAACCACCCAGAACAACCTAATGCCTTAGCAACCACCCACAACAACCTAGAATCACCCTGATATTGCCTGCTCTTGCAATAACCCAGAGAACCTGACTTAATGCCTTAGCCACTACCAAGAACATCCTAGAAACACCTTAGTAATGCCCTAGCAACGACCCAAAACATCCTAGTTAAAGCCTTAGCAGCTACCCAGAACATATTTAATGCCTTAGCAACCACACAGACCACCATAGCAACAATCCAGAACATCCTAGCAACCACATAGCAACACCCAGATCACCTTAGCAACTGCATCATAAGCAACCACCCACAATCATGCTGGATACTTTTACATTGTCTAGCACCACTTGATCATGTTGTTCATGTATAAAATTACACACTATTTTTTGTTTGTAAGAGTATCTTGGTTGCAAAACTGATTAATTTTAAACGTCAACCTGTTGTTTCAGTTTAGATTACCCAGTGTGTTTTGGGTATGTGCATTTGTGCAACTAACACAAACAAGCCTGTTTACAGCTGTTGTCGCAGTAATAAGGTCAGTGGCACGCTCACGTGTCAAAAAGGATTTGCACTAGTGCTTCATCGTTTAACAGGGCTGTGGACACAGAATTGTGTAACCCAATTTGTGAGTGTGTGATCTTATGTGTGGGTGTGTGTGGAGCACTAACACTTACATTAGCAGATATAGTGGGTACATACTCATTTTGATATCACTGGATCTCACAAAACTACTGATTAAAGGACATTAATAAGTATTTATCTTTAAAGTTGACACAAAATGGACATTGTGATAGTCTTTTCTTCCCTATTGTGATGTATAGGCTATCCAAGTGAAACAGCTTCTTGAATGAGAAAAGAAAAAAAAAAAGAAGGAAGGGACTAGATTTTGTCCATCCATTAATTGGATCTTTGAGTCGTTGTGGTTTGCTATGGAGTGCAGCAATACCCGCCCCCCTTTTCAGTGGCACTGGATCTGGAAGTATTCTTTTCATTAATTTTCCCCATAAGGATTTTAAAATAGTCTTCGTTAAAGAGTTATAAGCCACGAACCAAGCCAATCAGCTATGAAGTGAATCAGAACACTACAAACTTTGATTTGAAAGAAAAGCACAAGACTGAGGGAAAGAACTACAGGTCCCACTTCAAATTAGGTGACCTTAAAAACTGTGTACTTACTTTTAAATGAATCATTTGATATAATGCACTTATTGTGTACATACAAGTTTTTACATTTGAATAATACCTGCATGTAATTACATCTGCAATTAATTTCTGTAATTACATTTAACTCTAAAACTAACCCTTAAACCAAACCTGTCCCTATACCTATCCCACCTAAATAGTAGCAAAAGTGTTTTGCAATACAATATGAACTCAATAATTACATTATACGTATTTTTGATGTAAGTTCATAGTAGTTAAGGCCACCTAATATAAAGTGGGACCAAACTACAATCCCGTGAAGCATTGCGAGCAGAATAATTGAATTAAAAACAATGGAGAAATATAAAATTACTCATTTGCAAATGTTGATTATATGTATAAAAATAGCATATTTTAAGTTTATTGCAAAATATGCATGTATATATACACAAACATTTCAGTATTGTGTGAGGATAGGGAGATTGACTCGATTACATTCGGAGTGCTTCATGTTAGTGGGAAGAGCTAAATAGCTATTTTGGAGTGTGTTGCTTTTTTCGACTCTCTGATTGGTGTAATTTCTGTACAGCATCATGGGTAATGTAGTTTTTCACAAGGAATTCTGTTAACATGATTATTTTAGAAATAGGGGCTGATGGCTTCAACAGAAGCAAATATCATGGATTAACAACCTCGTAGCTCACAGTTGATCTGTCTTTAAAGGTTTCTAAGTTTCCTAGAATAATGAAGTTTTTTCTTCTGGAACCCAACTGTTACACTCAATTGCTGTGATCTCATGTCAGTGACCGGTTGTCCCACCCTCACGCCAGTAAACATGCCATCATAAAAGAGATGTTGTTGCAAGAGGGAGGCAAAGTTATTTTGATTAAAGGTTATGAGGGCACATAAATAATAATAATAATAAAAATGTGCACAGATAAATAATTTATAATAAACACTGCAAAAAAAATTTTTTTTATATTTTGATTTAAAGGTGACTTAAATATTAAGAGCATGCAAGAATCAAACCAGCCTGTTCTCTCTAACCTCACCATTAAATGCTGGAGGCTATAGACACCTTCACGAACAGAAAAGAAGAAACCATTCTCGCTGACCACAGCGCACAGCACTTGACTGCCTGGCACAGTTTGGCATTTTTAAGGGTCATGTCCAACATGAAAGCACGAGGGAGGGAGGGAGGGAGGGTGAGAGAGTGAGAGAGCAAGAGAGAGAGAACAGTGATGCCGAATAACATGATGGCACACTGACCCAGTAATGCTGCAGCTGCACTGCCAGTGGGCCTGCTCTGCCCTACTGAACCACACTGATTCTCCCCCGTACTAAACCCATGCACACACATTCACACCCAGCTGCCGCTTATTTTGTCTGCTCATAATAACACCCTATTTGATGCACAATGATGAAGATATTGTAAAGAGAAGACAGAGCTATTTATGAGAGGAAAACAGTGCTGACACACTGCTTTAACACAGCTCAGCTATGAACGCATGGAACACAGCCTCCTTTTCCACCCGAAGCACAAAGAAACAAAATGGAGGGGCGACACGCAGAAAAAGCCAAGCATTTAAATGATGGAGCCGTGGCTTTTGAGCCCGAGCGCTCTGATAAAGAACAGTGTGCTTTGGCGACCGCGCTGTGGACTTTCTGGGCAGAGAGATAAGCTCGATTTTGGTTGACAGAGGCTAAATCTAATTAATGGCAAATGAACAGAGCAGTAACCCTCACTTGTATATAGCAGTGTGTGTGTGTAAGAGAGAGTGAGAGGACAGTGTTTGAAAGATTCTGGGGTGAAGAGCATCGTCTCTCCTGCCAAGAGCAAGTAATAAGGCAGTAATGAGAGATACCTTTATCTCCGTTCTCGGCCTTCTCATCATCATTCAGTATTGGCTGGTTATTTAGTCATTCTTATTGTTTATTCCATTGTATATTTTGCTTTTTCGTTTCCCTTCACAATCCCATTTCTTAAATTATGCCTTTAGTTTCTTGTACAATTGTACACTCAAAAGTTGGTACACTCAAAAAAAAAGATTTTTTGATGCTGTTCAGTTTATTTAAACAATTTATTTTGATTCAACACCATTGTATCAGGTTTCTGGTTTAAATGTGATTGATTCATGTTAAAATGACTTGAAACGATTACTCTTTGACTTAACTTGATGTTTTCATATTGGAATAACATGTTTAAATCAAGTAAACTCAACCAGGACTCAATTAAATTAAACCCAATTAAACAAGAAGAATTAATTTTAAAAAGCAATGTATATGAAAACAATTTATTATTTATTTATTTATTGCTTTTTATTTATTTTCCAAAACATTGCAAATTAGTTGGCCTGACACTATTAAATTAAGCTGTGCCCAACCATGGTAAATAAGTTGAATCAACCTTAATAAATTAAGTTGACCCAACATAAGTACATTAAATTGGAATAACAGAATTGCATAATGCTGAAATAAATCAACTTAATCATGTGGAAATCCATGATTTTTTTATGTTCGTTCAAAGAGTTTTTTTTTTTTTTTTGAGTGTAAAAAGGTTGATAAGATTCATTAATAAAGGAAATCTCTTATATGCTCACCAAGACTGCATTTATGTGACGAAAGCCAGACCGCCTTCCATATTCAACTTACAAAAAAAGCAAACTGACTGTTTTGAAAGATGAATACGAAAGCCGTAGGACGTAGCATAAGCATTTTGAACTGCGAGAGGTGTTACACTTTGTTCATAAGTTGAATACGGTAGGCGGTCTGGTGGAAGCTAGTTATTTTACTTTATAATGTGTTAAATATGGATATTTTTCTTACACAAACACATCGCTTCTCTTCGGAAGGCCTTTATTAACACCCCAGAGCCTTGTGGAGTACATTTATGATGGATGGATGCCATTATAAATTTTGGGAGCATCAGGGTGATTAATAATATAACTCTGATTGTATTCGTCTGAAAGAAGAAAGTCATACACATCTAGGATGGCTTGAGGGTTAGTAAATCATGGGTTATTTTCATTTTAAAGTGAACTAATCCTTTAATATTGTTGTTTTCATTCAGGTTCACTTTTGATCAAATTAATGCATCCTTGATACACCACGACATGATACATTATCCAGCAGGTTCCTAAGATTGACAATTTCCTAGTTGTTTTTAATGATAACTTAATTGTAGTCTCCCAAAATATATTTACAGATGGAAAAAGAACAGACCTTTGGCAACTTTAGTTGCCTGTGGGCTGGAAAAGGTTAATCATGTGGGCAACTGAAGTTTCCAAAGAGATTTTCTCCCAATCTATCATACCCCTTGTCCATCATCATGGTGCTGAAGACTGATCCAATGCCCAATTCAATGCATTTCTATTGAAGAGGCGGGAAAAACTGCTTCAACACCAGCTCCATCTCATCAGTGGCTGGGGACAGGTAATGTTTGCAGAACAATAACAAACCTAACCTGGTGTCCTCACCAGGTAAAGTTTGCAGAACAATAGCATCTTAGACAGGCTAGACTGATGCAACGCAAAATTAGAGCTGGAAGTGCCCAGTTGTTTTCAGTCAACAGATATTTTTACTCCTATTTTTGTTGCATTACAAAGCTACTCCATCCACTTTGTTTTCCCTTGTCATCTGCTGAAACATATGTACAAATATCAAAAATACAAAAGATTTGTTTGCTATCCACTACCGTTCAAATGTCTGAGGTCAGTAGAGTTGTCAAAAGTACTGACTTCGATACTAAGTCAGTGCTGAAATTTGAAAAATGTGACACTTTGAGCGCCCAGTGAGCGGATTCGTAAACACCCCTGATTGGCCATTGTGTTGACTCATCAGATAAGTCTGTGATTGGCTACAGTGATCAACGCACAGGAGCGTTTGAAAGCACATGGAAGTGTTTGAATTTGAAAGCGTTTTAAAAGCGGGAGCAGGAGCGTTTGAAAGCAGGTGTCTATCAGCAGACTGGTCCACGATTGATGCCTGCTTTCAAACGCTCCCATGTGTATCTGTGTAAGTGCTCGGTGAAGACCGCACTGATGACTATTTACAACATGTTTTTGAAGCGAATGTTTTAAAAGAAATATCTGATCATCCTTCATAACGTGGTTGTCATTTACATCTCATATCATCTGTAAATTATTGCGTTAATGACTGACGCATTTGTATTACATTCCAAAGAGCTCCATTATCAGCCCCACAGTGGAAAATTAAACCATATCCGTACCAGCTGGGCCAGATCGGCATAGAATGGAATGGTTAAGCAACGAGAACAGTTTGGTCCAACATTGGAAAAGCAGCTAAGGTTGTCAAGTATCTTCCTTGTTTGTGGGCAGGTTAGGTAGTAAGTTTTATCATTGTTCGACAATCAAGTCAGTGAAAACCCAGGTTGCTTCTAAAGAGAGTTTCTGAAGGTTGCTTGCTCGCCTACTTACGCTCCTACGTTCACCCTGACCACACGCAGTTCATTTTCATTTTGTTTTCACACTCCGTTTTATTGTGCTGCAAAGTTCCACATGAGCAGTGTGCAATTTTTAGGATGAGTGGCACCATCTTTCCCATTGCCTCTTTTTGCTTTCCTCAAAGAAGTGCAGAACAATCAAAGCAGTGGGGGTGAGCCATTATTCGCTCTTTTGTGCAGATGAAAACTGTGTCAAAGGTTCTCTCACTGCTCGATGTGAATGGCAGCCAAACTAGGTCACCAACCAAAATTTGAGGGAGAGAAACCCTCATGGCAAAGAAACTCAAGAGATGAGCCAGGAGTTGTCTGGAAAGCCGCCCCGTCCCTCCATGTTGGAGGACATCTCAAACCGTGGCTGCGTATTAACCCTGAAATGACACTGAAGCCTTTGGGATGATTTCCTCTCGCTTATCGCATATGCTGCGATAACAAAACAGCTGTTATCACTTGGAATGGCAGAGTGCCATCACCAAAATAGTCAGTGCAGAAGAGGAAGTGGCTACATGGAGGATCTGAGGAAGTAGCCCTGTTGGGTACGGTCACAACAGCTTACTATTTTCATAATGGTTGTAGCCCTTCTGTATTTGCGGATGCAAATGCTACTTCAAAGTGACCGCATGCTGGCTGCCTCTAAAATCTGGCCTCGTTAACCCCGCTCTTCACAGGGGTGCGAGACTGAACACCGCCAGTTCGTTAGCACAGGTTGCGGCAGATCAGTTGTGATCCAGGCGAATATGAGAATTGGATTGAATGCTTATGTGGCAAAGGCCATTTTGGGCAATCTGCACTTGCCCCCACTCTGCCAGCACTCGGGTTTGACCTCTCTAAAAGCCATGGTCATAGACTCATTGTCAATACAGTCCCCTGATTAGACAACAGCTCAATCCAAATGACTGTTTACCAAAGCTTATAGATTTAATTAAACGTTCAAGCCCTTTTCAATGACAATGATTGTGTGGAGCTGGTACAACAGTATGCTTTGTGAGACAGTCATTAAAACTCTCTTTATGGGACAGCGAGTGGGGGGAGATGCAAAAGCAGTTGAGCTCTCCGGCTTCGGGAGCCAGCCTTAAACAAGCTGGGCTTTGTGAAGTTGCTGTCTTTGAAGTAAGCGAGATGCACTGACAGTCCCGAACAGGAAGGCTGCCGCGAGCTCATCCCTGTTTTGTCCCTCCCACAATCCTTTGCTTCTCAGATAAGATTGCCTGATGTCAAAACGCCCTGTAAGAATCTCACTAGTGCTACTAATAATGTCTGTGGATTGTGTTCAGGCTTATCAAATGCAGGCGTGTTCAGAGTACAGGATGCAAAACCTTATCAAAGTGCAGAAAAAAAGAGAGTAAAATGTGCATAGAAATTGTTATAGTTGGGTCATCCTATGAAACTGGTGTTTAAGTAAAGTTCTGTATGAACTTAAACATTAAACATGTCCCAAGTTAATAGATAATTTTGCTATAAATTATTCCTTCGGAAAGGTAACAGGGTTGACAGAGACAGGATTGACCGATTTAGGGTCAATCCATAAAGTTATAGAACTACAAGATGTTTATTATATAATTTTAAGCTGATATTTCCACAGAACTCTGGGTTGACATATCCTAGGGACACAAAAGGCTTATTAGCAAAATGTAAAAATGTACAGTATACAGAGAGAATAAAGACAAAATGCTTGCTGTTATTTACATGCATCATCAAAAATTGCATATTTTTGCTAATGTATCAAAGAGGGGTTAAACAACAAAGCATTCTCATGAAGAAAGAAGAAAGAAAAAACGGAAAATATGCACTACAATTTCAATACGCACTAAATTATTGATGCACTACTGTTCAAAAGTTTAGGGTCAGTAAGATTTTTTATTAAAAGAAATAAATACTTTTATTCAGCAAAGAAACAATAAATTGGTTAAAAATGAGAGTCAAGACATTCGTAATGTTACAAAAAGTTTAAAATAAATGCTGTTCTTCAAACTTTGTTCATCACAGAACCCTGAAAAAATGTATCACGGTTTTCACAAAAATATCAAGCAGCACAACTGTTTTCAACACTGATTATAAAAAGAAATGTTTCTTGAGCAGCAAATCAGCATATTAGAATGATTTCTGAAGGATCATGTGACTGAAGGCTAATGGCTGATGAATATTCAGCTTTGCCATCACAGAAATACATTACAACAGTTATTTTAAATGGTAATAATATTTAACAATATTACTATTTTTACTGTATTTCTGATCAAACGAATGCAGCCTTTGTGAGCATAAGAGACCTTTTTCAAAAACATTATAAAAAAATCTTACCAACCCCAAACTTTTGAACGATAATATATTTTTTACAAATATATGCAAGACAGTAATACAAAATTCCACAAATTTTTGCAAGATATGCCTTTAATGAAGACACTGGTTGTACAGTAATCCCTAAATTGTAGCTATAAAAAAGGCAAAAAGGAAACAACACAGCAGGACATGAGCCTGAGATCAAAGAGTGCAGCTACAGTATGTGTTGACACAGTGCACCACTATATTCGTCTCTCTTGAAGAAATACAGGACTGATGGACATTTAATCTTGCCTTGTTAGCACTCTATACAATTTAAAGTAGGCCATGCTTGCTTTTGATAGGCTGATAAGGATATAAAAAGCTCATGAATTCTTTCAGTCCTAGTCATAAATAAATGGCAAGGACCGTAAACCAGTTCAACAAAAGGGCTTGAATGACTAAATAGCTCTATTAGCTATTTGCATAACTAGCCATTGACAGAGCCTCATTGTGCTGTTTCTCTGTTACAGTTTAAGTCCTGTGTTTGTATTTGCCTATCCGTTGGAGAGAATCTTTTTGGATTGCTTGATCAATATCTCTCTGCAAGAAAGGGTTTCTTGCCAGAGTTTGTTTGTGATACTCCAGTATTAAGCACTACTGTAACTGTAATGTCAATAAAATCCGCCTACTTGCACAGAATCAGCTGTTTATGGGAATATGAGAGATTTACATGACACGGCGTGCAGTGTTGGCATGTAAACGCTTGAGTTGTGTGTTCAGAACGTAGAGTGAAACTCTTTGATGGAGCCTAGGGAATTTCTGGAATCCTCTTGGAATGCCAGGCATTTTGAGGGAGGAGAGAATGATACCCAGAGGAAAATTTCATAGCTCACGAGAGAGACATAATGGAGCTCTCTTGTTTCATTGTATGAACCTTATCTTAGATGTTTCTCCTAAAATTCCTTCAGAGTAAAAAAATAAAACAATTGTTGACACCCATAAAGAGCAGTACAATTAACATGAGCAGCATAGCTTGAAATATTTGGTCTTGATGAGAAATATTTGAGCTCATACTGAAACCTCAGAATTTTGCCCGAAGAGAAGACTAATGTGTAATGTGACAAATCTAAGCTCATTCTAGAGGAGACAAGTGAGATCACTGACATCTAAAAGAAACAATTGAGTTATTACAGAGATCTCATTTGTGTTTTCTCGTTCCACTGGGTTAAACACTTATCTGAAGAAATTAAGTGAAAGAAACTGAGTGTTTGATTCAGAATCATTGTGAATGGAATCTATCGCAATATTGATGAAAGTGAATGTGGATCATCTAGTTCAATCTAGAGGACATAATTCATGGAATTTGATCAATTTAATAAATAAAAGCATTTCATTTAGTTCTTTGTCCATTTGTATCAAAATTTTCCATTTGCAATCCAATTTTGTCGTTTTGCAGCAGTTTGCAGCATTTTAATCAATCACAGTCACTGTTCATTGTACACATGCATGGTCAATCAGAGACATTTAAATTTATCTACAGACCTATCAGAGCATTACAGAGATACTTTTTTAAGTAAAAATTCATTAAATCAATAATCGTGATCAAAATATCAACACTATCAGAATCTGTAGGTATTAAGATTCATCTGATCATAAGTGGATGATGCCCAGCTACGACTCTGGAGGACTCATCTCAGTTATATTAGATATTAAAATTAACAAAAATATTGAATTTGGTGTAGCTACTGATATTTATATGGCCAAAAAATAGCTGATAGCTTTTGATAGCTGTTAATGTAAATCAATGAGATCTTTAACAGTATGTCAGATAACTTATATAAAATGTAGGCTACACATATCAGCTGTCATGTATCTCCCAATAATACATCTTAGTAAGATATTTAAATGCTTAGTTTTATGATCAAAGCTTTGTAGTTTTGTTATTGTGTGTGTGTGTGTGTGTGTGTGTGGGGGGGGCATAAATGATGTACAACAAATAAATGCTCCTCAAAAGCCTGATGTATAATATTTGATCCTTATATTTTAACATGAATCAAGGACAATCAAGTTAACATTAAGCCCTGTATACTTAAGTTTTTGTTTTTCACGTACAAACAGCTGAACGCACAGCCTTGCAAAGTATTACTTTACTCGTACGCGTACACAGGCGTTCGACGCATTTTTTAACAGTTTTGAACAATCTCTCGCCATGGGTTTAAACCCATGTAAATATATTTGTATTCTTTCATGTTAGAGTTGTACAAATGAGGTGCTTTCTAACCTCTTCGCACAATCTCTCGTCTATGTAGGCCTCCATTGTCGCTGTAGCTTGCATGCGTTCCAGCCTGTTCTGTTTATGCAGGTTTTCTTCGACTTCCTTGTGAATTGACGCCCCCAGGGCACGATTGCCAGCTTGTGGATAAATTCATTACTGCAAAAAAATTAAATGCGCATATGTGACCTGCATGTAAAAAGTATGCGTGTTTACAAAAATCCAGTATGCCCACACTCTTCTGATGATGAAAGTACGCTGACCCTCAAGTACGTGTTAAAAGTGTAGTGCACTTTGAGCTTAAGCTGCTTCAGTCCAGTATGTGTTTATCTTAAAGTAACAAAATAAAAGTTATTTTTTTACTTTAAAACATTAAAAATTTAATCACAAAAAGACACATGTACCACCTGAAGTAGGGGGTGGGGCATTTATAGAATGATACTAAAAGGCCTTTTAATCAGATGCCAGAAACCATGTAGTAGATTGTGTACAGGTTTTTCAGCAAAGTTTATCATGTTGTTTATAGCTTTGCATATCAAATGAAACAGTAGGCTTTATATAGAGTTAAACATCAACAATCAATAAAGCCCCCCAAAATCATTGAATCTAAAATCTCCTAAAGAGCAGCCCCTCCTTCGTTCCCTCTCGCTCAGCGGTGTGTCTCTGTGGTGGGGTGGTGTCCATGGGAGACATGCGGGGGGCTTTGTCTGACTTCTCATTAGTCACAATCCCCCGCTCACAGAGCGGCCATTAGAGCCCCTTCACCCAGCACAGACTAATCACTCAGTCCAGTCACCGCTTACATACTGTTCCTCTGCCGCTCACTTTCTCTCCCCTGTCTCGCCAAAATCTCATCACTTCTCCTCCATATTCTTATCTCGCAGTCATCATCTCATTTGGCAGACAGTTATATAGGCTATTTACTTGTCGGACTGAAAATCTGCTATTATTCGGATGCCTTGTAATACCGAACACTCTCTCTATTTTGTCCTTGATATCTCCGCTCTCCTTTTCACTCTGTACTCTCACCCTTGGGCATCCGTCCCTCCCCCTCCATGTGCCAGTTGGTGGTGGGGTGTGTGTGTGTGGAGAGGGAAGAGGGGAATGGCGGACAGTGTTAGTGGGGTGTGTTGTTGATGGTAGTATTGAAGCGAGGCCAGGCAGTGGTCAGTGTGTGTGCTGAGTCAATAACACTGGTCCCTGTGTTCAATAGGAACAATAGGAGGGTAAGTGTGTGTGTGTTGCGTATGTGTGTGTGTGGGATGGCGAGTGGGGGTAGGGGTTGGGTAACAAGCCGACAGCTGGGATCGAGGTTTGGGTGTTGCAGACATACGAGCGCACACACATTTTAGGTGTCTGTTTTTGGAGATAAACAGAAACGTGTTTGTTAGGTAGAGAAACATTTAATACCACAGAAATTACATGGTGGAAAATGAATCAATTCCTTGTTCCTCTATTGAATTATCTTCCCATCACTGATGAGCGAGGGGTTTTGGCTGTTAAATGCCACCAACCCAATGTGCCTGCCACACTGACGTATACCCCACTGTCTGAGATACAATGGGAAAGCCCAGACACGGCTGAGCTCACCCAATCAGGAACTGTCAAGTCAGTAAATGCTTATCACCCATTGATGTGTCGGCCAATCAGAGATGGTCCAGCTAGTAAATGCTGAGCAACCAAAGACGGCAGAGCTGCTGGGGGCAAGACTGCTTCACACACCCCCTACTGGAACACATCTCACCTTCAAAGCAGTCTGCCTACTAGTTTTAACTTCACAAAATGGATCTTTGGCATGAGGAAATCACAAATATTAACGTGTTTCTTAAACAATGCACATTTTTGACCCTGTGTATCAATGTCCAACAGTTTATATGCAGGCATTATAGGAGACTTTCTGTTTTGTTTTTCATTGTTTATAAAACAAGTAATGAAAAACATGTAATTTCGGACCACAGTGTCATTTTCACTACATCTGTTTAACATGCATTCTTTTTCTGTTTTAAAAAAAATGGCCAATCCCAGCCAGTTTCACAACTAATATTTTATGTAGCTATAACTATTTCTTAATTTAATAAAATGACATTGATTTGATTGGATTAATATTGATTGAAAACTGACAAAACATTCTGTTTACATATATGCTTCTTAATTTGTCTTTCAAATGTATGATATTTCAGCTAATTTTTTCAAACAATTAATATTAAAATGGTCAATGTTTATTTCACTCTTTGTTTACATTATTCATCACTTTCAAAGCATAATATTTTTTATGATGGATGTTCATAGAAAGACTGGGTCTGAAAAAATAAAATGAAAAAATAAAATCGATACATAAGAGTACATTTGAAAAGCGATTTGAAAAGTTTTAAATATAAACGATGAAGGCATGATAAAAAAAAATCTATGACAGTTTTAATATGATGTCTTCATATAACAAAAACAAATATGTTGAAATATCTAAGAATTAATAATCTCCTGGTATTTAAAAGTGCCTAAAGTTGAGGAAATACCCATAAATTATTTTACAGAATATTTTAGATTCATTATGAGCTAAGCTCTACAGACAGTATTTGCAGAATAGTGCAGATTGCAAAAAAAAAAAAAAAGAAAAAAAAAAAAAAAATTTGTTATGACAGATGTGATGTGAAATTATTTTCTGTGGCAAGTCACAGATGCTGTCATTATTTCTTTAAAAATAATCTTTTTTAATCTAATGATCATTTTACCATTGATTGTACAAAAGTATTTTGATAATGTACAACAGTTAACGGTGTGATTTCCTCCATTAATAAACCTCATGGTGGTAGTCCTATGCTAATATACAGTTAGCTGCTAAATCTACACACTAGCCTCTAAGGAGCAAGAATGGACATCTCTGACCTACATTAGCATCAGCGTTAGCATCTGAAAACAGCGTGGGCTGAGTAGGCGTTCATTTTTAACTGGAATGTTTCCCATGTCCCACATTTCCACCTCACTACTCCAAACATTTCCGCCCAGAAATCCCCAGTGAACAGGATGTTTAAGATGAAACGGCCAGGTGAGACTCTGCCTCAGTGCCAAAGAGAATAAAAGCAGAGCCAGTATTAGTTTCTAGTGCTGCTGGCTCAGGCAAAAATCACTATTGCTATTGCTCATACTCTTCCTCAACTATTTGTGCTAAAGACATGAATGATACCTCAAATTTTGTGGTTTATTGAGGAAAGGTGTGCTATTTTCTTAAAGGAATAGTTAATCAAAAAATGGAAATTATCTCATAATTTACTTACCCTCAAGCCATCCTAGGCATATATGTTTTAGCAGAACACAATCAGAGTTATATTAAATAATATCCAGGCTCTTCCCAGATTGGAGCTTTTCAAACTCCAAACAGCACCTCCATCTATCATGAAAGTGATCCATTCGACTCCAGTGGGTTAATAAATGCCTTTTGAAGCAAAGAAATGGGTTTTTGTAAGAAAAATATCCATATATAAAACTTTATAATCTACAGCCGTACAGGCATTCAAGAGAAAGTCAAATTCGGGCGAAAGGGTGACCTCTAAATAGTAGGACGTAGCTCCTCTTCTCTTATATCGAAATTCTTATATCAACATTTTTCTTTAAAACTTCTTGTTATAGACTTCTAATTTGTGACCGGCATTTTGTTTTGCTGTATCGGATCAGAGGTCACCCTTCCACCAGAACTCGACTATCTTGAATGCGAGTATGGCCATTGCCGGAAGCCAGTGATTATAGTTTATTGTATAGTTTTAAATATGGATATTTTTCTTACAAAACAACATTGCTTCACTTCAGAAGGCATTTATTAACCCACTGGAGTCATATGGATTACTTTTTTGATGGATGGATGTGCTTTTTGGAGCCTCAAAAACTCAAAACTGGGAAGAGCCAAGTTATTATTTACATTTTTTCTCCAATGGTTTGGCTAATTTCTTGAAACAGAAATTACACTCTCAAAACTTTAAGATCATTTGGCAAAACAGTCTTACAGTTCAGCACAACACTATAGCTCACTTGCAAAAGCTCATATCTCTCCCAAAACTGTTCACTCATGCTTCAAACCTAATTCCTTTCACATTTAAAGAGTCAGTGTTACGGAAATGGCAAAGATCCTTCTCAATTGCTTTGGCTCATTTCTGACTGACTGGACAGACCGGACATTCTCAACACTCTTGGTGCTTTTGCCAAAGTGACGTGGATGGTTCGGCACAACACCATGGTTCACCTGCAAAAGCTCATACCTCTCCTAAAATAGTTCACTCATGTGTCAAAACTAAATTTTCTTCTCATTTAAACAGTCAGTGCCCCCAAAATGCTTCGTCCCTTTGGCATTGTGTAAGCACTGCAAGTCAAAATGTTTAGATGTTTTGTCACTATGGCAGAGGACCATTGAAATATCCCTCATGTCCACCTTTCAGTCTCAGCCCAGTCCTTCACTGACAATGGTTACTGTACTGTTTTTTGTCTAGCTAACATAATACAATTGTGTATAAAACAATACAAAAAAGAAATAGGATTTTAGGGTAAGAGTAGCCTCCAAGGTTTGGCATCACACATTGCACTCATACTGCCAAGGAAATTGTAACCATTATCATTCACACACATAAAGTAACTTCCATGCATCAGAGTAAAAAGAAAATGTATACAGCATAATATACTGTAATATAAACACACAAACAAAAAATAATGAAAATTGTATGCAGCCTACAGTACTGTAAATAAAGCTGGAGTTTCCTTCCAATGCCATTATTCTCTACAATAGCGTAAAAAAGAAAACATCAAATCAGTCATATAGAAGAGCCATACACTACATTACAGACAATTACATGGGAATGTTCTATGTTCTCCACAAGTTCAATATACTACTGGCCACTACTCCAGTGGTTCCAAATGCAGAGGTACTACAGGGGGTATTTGACAGAAAGGGGAGGGGGAAAATCATCAATGACTAGACTTACTGAAATGTTACAGTAAAACCCACAGTATTAGTTACATTTACATGGGAGGCACTAATTGCAGCTCTTTGACCCTTTTTCTTATTGTATGTTATATTCTTCAAAATAAGGATAATTGCATCATACAGTAAGCTGCAGTTTTTAGGCAAAATGTTGAAGTCAAATAAATCAAATACTTTCATACATGGATACACAAATCAGGTAAAGTGGGTACTGAAGCCAAAAAGTTTGGGAACCACTGCTTAATTGTAAAAAGGTTATAATGATTGACAACCAGTAACTGACTGACATGTTAGTCAAGTTCTAGTTTCACCTGACTGTCAATTGCTGTAATAAATTTATCAAATGTTCCAAGGATTCATATATGGTATTCATGGTATTATGTTCTTGACTAATTTTGACAATTGAACAGACTATTGTGCATGTGATGGCTTATACAATGAAATGACGCTGACACGTTTTGAAGCGAACAACCATTAGACTGAGAATCAACAATCAGTTTAGATCAACAAGATCTATTCACTTGGAAATTGTGCTAAATGTAGGCTACCTGTACTTAATCATTTGCAAAGATGTGCTTAGACATTTGTAATTTGATGAAATGATTGAGAAAATCAGTTCTGTGTTTCCAAGTTTCCAATTTCCAAGTGGTTTGGAGGTTTGTCCATGTTGTTTTAAGGAATGTAATTTCTGTTTAAAGAAATGAGCCAAACCAATGGAGAAAAACTGTAATATAACTCTGATTGTGTTCAGCTCAAACGCACCAAGGATGGCTTGAGGTTAAGTAAATTATGGGATAATTTTCATTTTTTAGGTGAACTATTCCTTTAATGTTTAGAGTTTGCATGGCATATCATAAAGAAAGTTCAAGTATATAGAATGTAGGACCAGAAACATATCTAGAGACAAGAATATCACAAATAATAAGGGCTGGGCTCTATTGACTTAGGGACACCTTAGCAACCACCTACCAATGGCCTAAAATCACACTCAACATCCTAGCCAACTTCAATGTCCTAGCAACTATAGAACACTCTAGCAAACACACAGCAATCCAAACATCTTAGAAACCACACAGAAACACCCTGGCAACCACTCAAAACACCCTAGGAATCACTCGGAACACGCTTAGCAATGCCCTAAAATCTCCCACAACATCCTAGTAACCACCTACTGTACAAATACCTTAGCAGCCACCCATAATGCGCAAACACATAGCATTCTAAACACCACACAGAAACACCCTTGCAACTACACAGAGCACCCAGAACACCCTAAGCAAACACATAGCACTTCAAATATCTTAGAAACCACACAGAAACACCCTGGCAACCACACAGAACACACTAGGATCATGCCAGCTAGTTTTGCACGGGTAAGCAGCAATTTAAATAAAAATCTAGTTCGCAATCATGTGCAATCACACATTTTATGTAAAATAATACAGCGGATATGTGTAATAGTCACAACATTATTGCACAGATAAAGGATGGGAAGTCAAAGTTTCCATTTTCTCTCTCACCTCACACCTCACCCTTTCTCTCTCTCTTTCTGTCTTTCTCTTTCCTAATAGTCAAGAAGAACCCACGCTGTGATGTGAGATACAAAGGCCTGCTGAGATGTGTGATAAATAAAGACACATGAATAAAAGACTAAATGCCACATCTCTATAAATTTTGATGCATATCGCAACAAAAAGCATCAGTGACAGAAAGGGGGTTGTGCTTGGTCTTATTTTAGCTCCCAATTCAATAACAGAATTATGCAAATCTTCTAACAGCATAAGCATGCTGACAAAAAACACTAAAAGCATTCTGCAAGGTGCAATTCTCATGTTGTGGGCGATTCTGAGAGCTAGAATGAAGCAGACTAGCACAATCTGGCGTACTACATTGGGACTGTGATCCAGGCACCTGAATCAGCTCTTTAAAATTCAGAAAGTGCGCTTGGCTGCACATTGCGTCTGGATATATGCCCGGTTGTAATGCTCTTCTCCATCATTTGATCATCATTCGGTGAATTACTACTACCATGGTCAACAGAAAATGTATGTAAACATCTCTTTTTAATACAATTCTGTGTACTCAGAGTGTTTGTCCCAGTGGCTGACCCTTTCTAAACACTGTTTTAACCTGGTGTTTCAGTCCATCTCTCCTGTGTGGCAGGAAGACAGTGAGAAGGAGAGGGGGGGAAGAGAAGAGAAGAAAACAGAGGGACTGAGATGACAGATCGCCCAAGACTGCACTCAGCTGTGCCAGCTCTCATAAATCATACATGCCTCTCAGACACGGCGCCATCTTATACTCTAATGATCAGCACAGGCCTCTTTATTCACTCAACTCCTTCTCCCATGATTCCCTTGTTTAAAGGTTTCACCGGTCTCAAAGCTCCAATGCATGCTGGAAGTATAGTATATTTAAGAATTTTTATGTGTCGGCATTACAGCAGATATTTCCACGAGCCTCAGGTGTTAGATACTCTTTTGCTAAAGAGAGTCTTTGTAAGGTTGATGCATTGTTCAGGTTTTTGCGAATGTAACAAATAGGAACCAACACATTTGAGATGATAACGGGCCAATGTAACAAATGCTGTCCCAGCAAGATGTTGACGGAACTCAGCGATTTGCAAATTTGCGATTTGTTGGTTTTAACAACCAACCAAAACATCTCGGCAACGACATAGTAAAGCCTTGGCGACCATAGCGTATAATGTCGACGGGTTTTGCATTGGCTAATGGCACTCACGTTTTCTTCAGAATATGTAAAATCCATATTATTTATGTACCTTTTTATTTAATCTGAGTTTCTTACTTGCAATTTCTCTGGTGGCTTTTTCTATTTTGTAAAACCCTCTTTCCGTTTTGCCCAGCATGCACCTGCATTTGTGCCCACCGTGCTGATGGCGAGTGGAAGTTTGTGAGCGACTCTCTCCTCCATGCATTAAAGACACTAGTAGCTCACACGTGAGGGAGACAGACTTGAGGGGTTGTATTCTGCTGTTCTCTCTCCCACTCCACTGCCAGCTGCTCTTATGATGTGAAAGAGAATTTATAATCGGGTGGCTGAGGAGAAGAAATGAGTGGAGAGAAGCGGGAGAGAGAGAGAGAGAGAGAAGGGGGGTGGAGGGAGGGGAAGGAGTGGAGGAGAAAGTGTTGACCTAATTCTGTGCAAATGGCGGCTCTGCTCTGCTGTGGTAGGCAGCTCTCTCTCCCTTTCTTTATCTCTCTCTCTTTTGTAAATTTAATGCCTGAAAGTAGACTTCAGAAGGCATGGAGCTTCTGCCTAGTCTTTCTCTTGGGTCTTCTCCTAACAGTGTTGCTTGAAGGCTTTAAGCTTCTCTGCTGCCTTTACATTTCTGCATGCTAAGCATGTGAGGACTCTTCATACAACACAAACATGAAAACATGTCCTCCATAAAGTAGGCCACTGTTAAAATTCGAAAAGCAACCAGATGTGCACTTTATTAAATACTGGAGGAAAAGAAAAAAGTGAAAGAGAGACAACACAATCCTGGCGGTTTGGTCTGAACAGATTGACAACGATAATCACACAATAATATCGAAAACAAGGTCACAAACGGGTATTTGAGTGGTCTCTAGGGGTAACAGAGGAAAAAGTTTAAATAATGAAGAAGATTACACAGCACAGCGGCTAGTGAAAATGAAGGTCAAGGCATGAACTCTCAATACAAGAAGTCTTTGGAGCACAAAGCATTTGTAAACACACCGCAAAGAGCCATTCACTTCCCACGGTCCCATTTCCACATGTAACCCAATGGAGACAGACGAGTATATAAAGAGATATCTATAGATAGATAGATAGATAGATAGATAGATAGATAGATAGATAGATAGATAGATAGATAGATAGATAGATAGATAGATAGATAGATAGATAGATAGATAGATAGATAGATAGACAGGTAGACAGACAGATGAGTATATAAAGAGACAAAGAGACGGACTTACGAGTTTATAGACAGACAGACAGTTGATAGATAGATAGATAGATAGATAGATAGATAGATAGATAGATAGATAGATAGATAGATAGATAGATAGATAGATAGATAGATAGATAGACAGATAGACAGATAGACAGGTAGACAGACAGATGAGTATATAAAGAGACAGAGAGACGGACATACAAGTTTATAGACAGACAGACAGTTGATAGATAGATAGATAGATAGATAGATAGATAGATAGATAGATAGATAGATAGATAGATAGATAGATAGATAGATAGATAGATAGATAGATAGATAGATAGATAGATAGATAGATAGATAGACAGGTAGACAGACAGATGAGTATATAAAGAGACAGAGAGACGGACATACGAGTTTATAGACAGACAGACAGTTGATAGATAGATAGATAGATAGATAGATAGATAGATAGATAGATAGATAGATAGATAGATAGATAGATAGATAGATAGATAGATAGATAGATAGATAGATAGATAGATAGATAGATAGATAGATAGATAGATAGATAGACAGGTAGACAGACAGATGAGTATATAAAGAGACAGAGAGACGGACATACGAGTTTATAGACAGACAGACAGTTGATAGATAGATAGATAGATAGATAGATAGATAGATAGATAGATAGATAGATAGATAGATAGATAGATAGATAGATAGATAGATAGATAGATAGATAGATAGATAGATAGATAGACAGACAGACAGATAGACAGGTAGACAGACAGATGAGTATATAAAGAGACAGAGAGACGGTCATACGAGTTTATAGACAGACAGACAGTTGATAGATAGATAGATAGATAGATAGATAGATAGATAGATAGATAGATAGATAGATAGATAGATAGATAGATAGATAGATAGATAGATAGATAGATAGATAGATAGATAGATAGATAGATAGATAGATAGATAGATAGATAGATAGACTCATTGATCAGAGCTACACTAAATGGGACAGACATCCAACAGAAGCCCTACACACAGAATTCTGTAAAATGATCCTAAAACTACGAAGAAGGACATCCAATAATGCATGTAGGGCAGAATTAGGCTGATTCCCTTTGATTATTAATATGCAAAAAGATCCCTCAAATTCTGGATGCATCTAGGATCAAGTCCTACAGAATCGCTACATTTTAAAGCATTACAAACCCAAGAACTGAACCCCGAAAAAAGTTCCCTCAGTCAGCTGGTCCTGAGACTTACAAACCTGACTAACTCTACTAACACTAACCAGTCTCAGACCAGCACTGCTTCTCACCCAAACATAACCAAATAAACCAAATTTTCAAACAATCTAAAAAATACATATCTGGAACATTGGGATGAGGAAACTAAAACACAAAGTAAATTACAATTCTATCGAAAATCAAATTATTAATTAGAAGAATATCTCCAAAGTGTCAAAGACACAAAGCAGAGACGGATCCTGACCAAGTACAGGCTCAGTGAGCACAGTCTAGCCATCGAGACCGGCAGACACAGAATGAGCTGCTTACCCAGAGAGCAAAGGGTGTGTGTTCACTGCAGGACAGGAGAGATCGAGACAGAGATGCACTTCCTCCTTCACTGTCAAAAATACATATCAATTAGAGATCTCATTTCTGTAACGTAATAAAGAACTTTACAGCCATGAGTGAAGTAGAACAAATAAAGTTAATATTAGGAGAGGGACCGACAGCAGCACTGGCTGCGAGATACGTGTGGATGTGCCACAGCCTGAGAGACAGCAGGTGAATGTGTGTGTCTGACCTCAGTGTGTTCCCCTATCGTCCACCACAGTGACCCTCCGTACATGTGTGTATATATATTTGTTTAACCACTGTGGTACCAAATGTTCAGACATGGTCTATTGTGTTACACTGTTAATTTAAGTTTAAAGATGCCCTAGATTCAAAAATTGAATTTACCTCAGCATAGTTAAATAACAAGAGTTCAGTACATGGAAATGACATACAGTGAGTCTCACACTCCATTGTTTCCTCCTTCTTATATAAATCTCATTTGTTTAAAAGACCTCAGAAGAACAGGCGGATCTCAACATAATGACTGCTATGTAACAGTCGGGGTGTACGCCCCAATATTTGCATAAGCCAGCCCATGTTCCCAACATTATGAAAGGCATTAGACAAGGGCAGCCAGTATTAACGTCTGGATCTGTGCACAGCTGAATCAACAGACTACGTAGGCAAGCAAGAACAATAGCAAAACATGGCAGATGGAGCAATAATAACTGACATGATCCATGATATCATGATGTTTTTAGTGATATTTGTAAATTGCCTTTCTAAATGTTTTGTTAGCATGTTGCTAATGTACTGATAAATGTGGTTAAAGTTACCATCGTTTCTTACTGTATTCACAGAGACAAGACTGTTGTTATTTTCATTTTTAAACACTTGCAGTCTGTATAATGCATAAACACAACTTAATTCTTTATAAATCTCTCCAACAGTGTAGCATTAGCTGTTAGCCACTGAGCATAGCCTCAAACTCATTCAGAATCAATGTAAATATCCAAATAAACACTGTACTTACGCGATTAGACATGCTGCATGACAAACACTTCGTAAAGATCCATTTTGAGGGTTATATTAGCTGTTTGAACTTTTGTTATGTTGTATAAGGCTAGTGCGAGCTCTTGGGGCGTGGAGCACGAGATTTAAAGGGCCACACACCCTGAATCGGCTTATTTATACTTATGCCCCAAAATAGGCAGTTAAAAAAATGAATTAAAAAAAATCTATGGGGTCTTTTGAGCTGAAACTTCACAGGGACACCTTAGACTTATATTACATCTTTTAAAAAAAAAGTTCTAGGGCACCTTTAAGTTATGTTAGAATATATGAGATAGCGTTATAATATTTGATATTATTTTCTTCTATTCTTCTATTTTCTTCAGTATTTTATGTATGCTTTGACAATATTGTATGATTTACAATAATTTTGAATTGAATTAGATAGATAGATAGATAGATAGATAGATAGATAGATAGATAGATAGATAGATAGATAGATAGATAGATAGATAGATAGATAGATAGATAGATAGATAGATAGATAGATAGATAGATAGATAGATAGATAGATAGATAGATAGATAGATAGATAGATAGATAGATAGATAGATAGATGTGTTAAATAATGGAGACTTGCAAAATGTGCAGAACGGTGGGTCCCCAGGACCAGGATTGAAAACCACTGATGGAAAGGGCTACTTTGAGCCCTTACATTAGTTGAATGAAGTAGATGTTACACTTTTGATGTGTACTATGTGACCCTCCAAAGTAAAGAGCATGAGGCAGCAGGAGACGAGCTCCTGTTGTGTGCGGGGTGTAAAGGTGAGTATCTGCCTCATCTGCGTCCACTCTCTCCTTGTGTTGACAGGTGCTGTCCTGGGGTAATTGGTTCCCATCAAAGTGCTACTCAGCACAGGGTCAAGCACTGGAATGGGAAACACCACTTACCCCTCTGTCACAGTCTGTCACTGATACCACAGCAGGATGAGTTTGGGATCACAAGAACACTTTCTAAAGGGACAAACAGGGATTCCTTTGGTTGTTGAATTAAGTTACTATATTAACAGCAGACAGACTGACACATTGTGGGTGTCAGGAACACCTGTAGCTCCACTTTGTGTGAGTTATTACATTTTCTGAACAAAATAGTACTGGTTTTAGCCCCTGTAATAATTCTAGGATGTTGCTATCTTGTTTCTTGAGATTTTGTTTAGTATGAATGTTCTATAAGTGGTTTCTTAGGATGTTCTGGTTAGTTGCTAATGCTAACTCATCATTCTAATAAGTGTTTTTTTTTTTTAGGATTCAGCTATAATATGCTAAGTTCTGAGTCCCTAGATGTGTGTAGGGCCTTTTTTTATATAGGTTTATGGGATTTTTTGCCAGTCTGCACAATTTAATACTTAAAGTTATTGGTTTGTTCAAATCCCCATCTCCAAATATAAGCTATAATAATAGAGATGCTTCCTTAGCAAACACCACTAATTACAAAAGCTCACTGCTACTAAAAGGCCAGTAGCGTTTTTACTGCAGACAGGCTTTTTGCATTCCTGAGTTACTCTGAAGCACTTTGAGTTGAGGGAGAAGTGCCACCACAAATAAAGAAAAAGAAATAAACAAAAGGCCTATGTGATGAAAAGCCTTTCTCAGCCATATGTTTGTTATCAAGCACCAATTAGGCTCCTTATTACACTTTGTGATGCAAATCACACTGGATCAATAGAATTGTACTTACCCTATCAGAAACCCCCATGACACACATAATTACTGCCCCTGGGACCAATCAAATGTAGACAGGACTCTCCTCTACTTAAACATCCCATACACACACACAATTGGAAAAACATTTACACTGAAGGCACTTAGCCACACACTTATGCAGAGAGACGCAGAAAAGTGCTTTTGCTTCACATGTAAGATGGCAATGAAAAACTATTTAGATTTAGTGTCGTCAGCATGTCAAAGCAGCATTTGACGCCGAAGTAAGACAGCTGAGTGAGCATGCTGGGAAGTCTCTAACTCCAAACAAACACAGACACATTGGCAATAAAGCCAGCTAATCAGAAACAAACAGTGTTGACCAAAGATGGGGGTTTGGATTACAGAGAGGCCTTTAAGCGGTGGGTGGTCACATCTCATCAGTATAGGGTCAAAGAACAGTGATGAGTGACAGGCAACCTGTGTGGGGCAAATAAAAGGGGAGGATACGGGGAGATGGCCGCCATACGGCCACATTAGCAAAAGTAAGTATTGCTCCTAAATCAAAGCCACAGGGGACTGATAGCAGGCCATAGAAGGTGATATGATAGACTGCTGCCTGACTCTCTCTGAAGGTATTTCTGTATGGGGCATGGAGGATATGAAAACTGCATACTCAAAGTAGTGTAAAATTGTAAAAATGGCAAAAAGCCATTACAGGGATTTTACCAGAGGTAAAAGGATGTTCTTCTTCAGAGGTTAAACTGGGCCTGAACAGCATACCCGACACATGCTGGAAATAAACAGAAGGAAATAACCTAGAAATAAACAATGTTTTAGGATTTTGAAAAATTCAAAACAAATGATGTAAAATGAAGAATAAATATCAGGGATTCATCAGGATTTACGCATACTTTTGTAGTTCTTTCAGCGCACACAGTATTGTTCAAAAGTTTGAGGTCAGTGTTTTTTGTTTTTTTTTTCAGATTTGAAACGTCAGCAAGGATGCTTTAAAATTATCAAAAGTGACAATAAAGATAATTTTGCAAAATATATATATTTCAGATAAGTTTTCAACATTGAAAGGGTTTTTTGAGCAGCAAATTAGCATATTCTGAAGGATCATGTGACACTGAAGACTGGAGTAATGATGCTGGAAATGTTGTTTTTTAAAATTAAAAATTAAATTTCATTTTAAAATATATAGAAATAGAAGTTATTTTAAATTGTTATAACATTTCAAAATATTTTTTTACTCAAAGTTTTGATCAAATAAATACATGAGACATTTTTTTTTAAAGGTATGACTGTCACTGAATTAGATTTTGACAATTCACAAAGAGTCACAATACTTTCTGTACTTGTATTGCTTTTATTTTTGTTCCTGTTGTTCTCTGTTTTGCTTGAATTGTCTAATATTAATATAAAGGCGTTCATATGATCACAAGATCAATGTCACAAATTTGTTCATTGAAGGGATAGTTCACCCAAAATTGAAAATTATCCCATGATTTACTCACCCTCAGGTGTATATGACTATCTTCTTTCAGATGAACACAATCGGAGATATATTTTAAAATATCCTTAGTCCTCCAATTGGTTTATAATGGTTGTGAATGGGGACTGCGTTTGGAAGCCAAAATTATTGCATCCATTCATAAAAAAGATAAAATAAATAAAATATTGTTTTTGTAAGAAAAATATTCATATTTAAAACTATAAATTCAAATAACTATAGCTACCGGTGGACGACTGTACACAGAATGCGCAAGTCGATTTGCAGCGGAAGAGTATCCTTTGACCTGACGCACAACGTAATGATGAACACGGAGGAGCAGAGGATAGAGCAAAACAAATCACCGGACATGGATTATAAATCTAAAACGATCGAAGAGGAATGTCGGAGGATTTCAATATAAGAGAAGAGGAGCTTAAATTTGTTGCACAGCCCTATTTATTTTAATCACGAGAGGCGTCTAAGCTACATCCTTCATTATACATCGCGTCAGAGGTTACTCATTTGTCGCAAGTTGACTTGCGCATTCTGTGTACGGTCGTCCGCCGGATGCTAGTTATTTGAATTATTTTGCTTCAGAAGGCCTTTATTAACCCTCTGCAGCCATGTGGATTACTTTTTTTAATGGAGGGATACAATATTTTTGGCTTCAAAACGCAGCCCTCCATTCACAACCATTATAAACCTTGGAGGACTAAGGATATTTTAAATATATCTCCAATTGTGTTCGTCTGAAAGAAGATAGTCATATACACCTAGGATGGCTTGAGGGTGAGTAAATCATGGGATCATTTTTTCACTTTTGGATGAGCTACCTTTATTATTAAATTTGCTTATTAGTGATCTAGAAATAGGGCAAAATCCTAAATATTCCTTATTAATTTCTCTCCATAGTTTTTATTTGTTTAATATTAATAGAAAATGATGATGTTTTTTTATTTTTTATTATTACTACTACTAGTAGTAGCGGAAATGTATTATTATTATTAGTATTATTATTATTACATTAAATTAATGCATAATAAGCATCTTTCCATGCCAGTGAGTAAAAAAAAAAGTAAAAAAAAAAGTAGATAGCTGAGGTTTGAGTAGAATTCATTAACTTCACTGCAACAAATGCAGCATGTGTGTGTGTGTGTGTATGTGTGTGAGAGAGTGAGACACACAGAGAGAGAGAGAGAGAGAGAGAGAGATGTGGCACAGTGTATATTAGCTGCTGCATGGCTTGTCTCTAAACGGTGCCTCACCTACACACACTTCCCAATAATGTGATCTGATGTGACAGCTGACACTGACGGCGGCAGGAAAACGAGAGATTAGGGCAGTGCAGGCGAAGAGAATGAGGAAAAACGACTAAGATACACTGGGGAGGAAAGAGAGGAAGGAGGAGGGGGGTCAAAAAAGCTTCAGCATCATTCTCCCATCTGCCTGCCTGCATAAATATTTCATACACAAACACACATGCCACACATACACATGCATGGCAGGAGCTGGTACACACCAGGAGGTGGTACAGTATTTGTTTATGTGTTTCATTAACAACACATAAAATACCTTATGCTAACTTTTCATTTAAAATGTACTCAATATTTTAAGTCTAGATTACATCATGTGGAATTAGAGCTACAATGTGCTACACAATAAATCATGTTCCCAACCAACTGCCACACACACACACACACACACACAGGCCTGTATCTTAATAAATCATCAGACCATAAAACAAACTTTCAAAAAGGTACAGAAAACCAGTAATATCTACTGAAATCAACTTTCAACATTATTTTCTACAAACATTTAGATAACCATCTACTAAACATGACTAGCATGCTAGTATGAGATTACTTCAAGGCACCAATAAGTAATTTGCCAATAAACTAGCTTTAAACGCTAATCCACACTGTAGTTTGCACTTGCGTTTGAGGAGCCATATTGTTAGCCTAGCCGGCTAGGTCTGTGCTAACTGCTCCAAAGTGGCCATTAGCATCATTTATTCAAAACACTTCAAGTTTTAAGCTCACATGTATGTTTGTGCGCATTTTGATGAGGTCTCATTTACATGCACACCCATCCCGTCCCAGCCCCGATCTCCCCCTGCAGGCAGCTCTCCTCCGGGCGGACCGGCGCATGTAACGGCCATGATTAGAATGTAATGATCAGTCTAGACAGTGTTCATCTGGATTAGGTGGCTCGCAGAGGTCACTTGAGCCTGTGTAGCATTAGCAGAGCCATGCTGTCCTGCTAGCTGTGCATGGAGATTTTTGGGACAGAGGCTGGACAGGGTAAAAAAGGAGGTCGGGGAGCCTCTAAATCTTGGGGTGGATTGTAAGAGGGGGTGATTAGGATGTTTGTAGAGGGGGCTGACATTTGGACAAAGGGGAGGGAGGTGGAGTGTTGCAGCTGACATTTGGACTACAACTCCCAACAGCACATTTCCTCATAACTACAAATAACATACAGATTTCAGCACATTTTTTGACAGTGAATGAGCATGCATGTGCACACTGTGCCTTTTTTCTTCCGCACATGGCATATGAAAGAAAAAAAATGTTGGTCACAAAAATAAGAAATAGTTACTACAACTTATTAATTTGTGGGTATGTTTTATTATTTTTTCACGCATTTTAGTTAAATAATGGCCATATTGCACTATTTCGTGCCCTAATTTTAGTTAGAAAGTGGCTACATTGCACTAATATGTAGGATGTCAACATTGTGACATTCTCATTAACATGCAAATTTGAGATGGTACCACACAGACCCAAGCGCCATTTTGGCATTGTTTTGTCTGGGAAAAAAAACAGCTGTCTGGAGATTGTTGTGACTAGGCAAAAGAGGCAATTTGTGGACTGCTCATTCTTCAAAACTTAATTTTGACCATGACATAAAAGGAATGCTAAATAATAAGACTTTTATGTTGCACATAGGCCTACACTCTAAAAAAATAATGTGTTGGCTTCACAAAAAAAAAAATAAAATAAAAAAAAAAATAAAATAAAAAAATAACGCAACAGGAGCTCGGCTTTTTCGGAAAGACTCGTTACAGCGTATCTATCCTTTATAAATATGATAAAACTAAAGACTTTTTGGAGATTTGAAGGATGCAATACTACTCTACAGGTACTCAAGATTAACATGAGATTTGTAGAAACTGTGTGTTACCTACCCTTTAATTTCAAATGTATTCTCCCTATCCAGTCCTATGCAAAGCATGCTGGGAACCAGAAATCAACTACCTAAGTTACAAAGTTATCAAGACAATTTCATTAATTTCAATTTTCATTGATTAACTCAGAAATTTGAGTTTAAATTACAGATGATATTAAGTTGATGTAATGATCAACATTATTATGTCAACATAACTCTTTAATTAAAGGGTTAGTTCACCCAAAAACCATTTCTGTCAGGGCCACTATCGTCAAATATGATTGATAATGCATAGAGTTTGTATTGGCGGTATGGTTCTGTTCTGGGCAAGATCTCCCTGCGCATCCATGCAGCCTAGCATGGGTAAGAGCAGGGAGAGCAGCTATAACACCCCTTATGGTAAACAGAACAGATCCAACAGTTGCAGATATCATTAATGCCAATAATTTAACAAACACATATTTCAAGAATTAGTCTGATTCAGGGGAATCGTAAGGCCATAACCTGACTGACGAGAGGAGGAGCTGGGGATGGAGGAGGGTAATTAGCTCCTGAGAAATGCAATAATACCTAGGTGCTTATATATGGATGATGTGATAGGCGTCGTATATTTCTATAGGTTGACACGTCACCTGATGCAAGCTTGACTGACGTGACCTGGCAGAACTGATGCTAACGCTGGATTTATGTCGTTCTACACCCGTAAGACATTCATTCATCTTCGGAACACAAATTAATTTATTTTGATTAAATCCGATGGCTCAGTGAGGCCTCTATAGACAGCAATGCCATAGAAAATCTCAAGATCCATAAAGGTACTAAAAACATATTTAAAACAGTTCATGTGAGTTCAGTGGTTCTACCTTTATATTATAAAGCAATGAGAACACTTTTTGTGCACCAAAAAAACAAAATAACGACTTTTCAACAATATAGTAATGCCTGAATTCAAAACGCTGCTTCAGAGTTTTACGAATCGAATCAGTGATTCGGATCGCCTAGCAAATGGCTAAACTGATAAAATCACATGACTTTAGCACTCCGAATCACTGATTCGATTCATAAAGCTCTGAAGCAGTGTTTTAAATTTGAATTTTTAACTTGCAACCATGCATTTATTTAAGTTGTGGTAACAGGTCCCCGGAATTATTTTCTAGAGTGTAGATAAGTTAGCATAAACATTTTGTAAATAAATGTCTCTTTCAAAGACTGTTTTTATCCTACAACCAAATAAAGCTTCCATGATTTACAAAATTTTGTGACAGCAAAATCCAAATGTCCAGAATTGTTACAATTTGAACAAACAAACTCGCTGTTTACCAATAAAAAAGCTGCTTAGTTTGGAAGTGATGTTCGAGTAATCTACACTACACTATTGAGAATTGTGACCACACCTTTATTTTTTAGAATTATTTATGTAATATTATAGTTTTTAGTAATATTTTGAATTAGCTTTTATTTTTATATTTAATTCTTTTTAATTTCTGCTTAAATTTTAGGAATTTTTACGGAAGTATAAAATCAGTTATGATTAAGGCCAAGCAATAATAAAAATAAAACCATCTCAAGATTAAAGTTGTTAAATTTCGAGAAAAAACTCATTAAATTTCGAGAAAAAAGTCTAAATAAAATGTTGAGAATAATCTCATTAAATTATGAGAAAAAAATCGTTAAATTTCAAGAAAGAAGTCGAGATAAAATGTTGAGAATAAACTCATTATATTAGGAGAAAAAATTTGTTAAATTTTGAGAAAAAAGTCGAGATAAAATGTTAAGAATAAAGTCATTAAATTACGAGAAAAAAGTTGTTAAATTATGAGAATAAACTCGTTAAATTATTAGAAAAATGTCATTAAATTTCGAGAAAAAAATCGAGATAAAATGTTGAGAATAAAGTCATTAAATTACAAGAAAAAACTCGTTAAATTTCAAGAAAAAAGTCTAGATAAAATGTTGACAATAAACTCTTACTTAATAATTTAATGAGTTTATTCTCAACATTTTATCTCAAATTTTTTCTCGAAATTTAACAACTTTAATCTCGAGATGGTTTTATTTTTTTATTATTGCTTGGCCCTATTCCTCTTCCATAAATTTTGCTATGTACTTTTGTCATTTTTACTTTTGTACTAACAGAGTATCAATCGTTTTTAGGTGTGGTGAAAGTGACCCCACATTTTGGGGCCACTGTACATGTACACACACATGGACAGATGCATGGTGAGAGAGGAACCCCAGTTTTGTTTGCTTTGAAAGTGACAGGGGTGGATTCAGAATGACCTTTGACCTTTCTGGCACGGGAAGAGGAAGTGACCCGTAGTGGTCACAAACGGGGGTTGGGTGAATATGTGTGAGCGGAAAGACAGAGACAGCGATAGAGAGTGTGCGCTCCCATAATAAGCTGTATCCGGTGTTGGTGGGGCTGAGGCCCAGTACACAAGGTACGTTCACTAAAACAACATCCCAATGAGATATGACAATAATATCAGTGTCATCTGTGTTTACCCATACTGCCCTTACACTCTCTTCAGCTGCAATGTATGAATAAACAAAGTGCCAGAGATGCGATTCCAGTTCCTTTAGAAGATTACGGAGCAATGTCACGGAAAATTTTAGCTCAAGCCCTGCACTGATTCTTGAGGAGATGAATAAAATATTCTAGAACACAGTTACATGAAGAGCGCTCAAGTGCCGTCTTTAAGTGCGACAGATCTGTGGTGACATCACTGAGAACCAGGTGTCTGATTGGTTAAGGGTGCTTTATCACTGCTATTTTTCATCAGATTTTTCATCAGCTTGCATCACACACCTACTGAACCTCACATAAAAGCACACACAGACAGACTGTTTTATCGTAATCTTCTTTTATCATCCCACATCAGACTTTTAGTTAAGCTAATGTGCCTAAATGATAAATGATGATCTTGTGTTTTTGCTTCTTTCTTGAAGATGCTTTTATGTAAGAGTGGGTAATACACAAACACACACACACACACACACACACACACACACACACACACAGAAACATATTTAGAATCATACAGTACTACACAGTCTGGTGGGACCAGACTGAAGGAGGGGTGGGGGCATGCAGAGTGATCTGAAACAATCTGAAATATTCATGTTTATGTGCCTACCTCTCAGTGTGACAGAATGTGCACGTGGACCTGGGAGTGTGAGCTCCTTTTAAGAGCCAGAGAAGACACAATTACATTTGTTAAATATACAGATGTGCATATCAGAAAACAAAATAAGCATGTATGTATGTATATATATATATATATATATATATATATATATATATATATATATATATATATATATATATATATATATATATATATATATATATATATATATATATATATATATATATATATATATATATATATATACATATATATATATATATATATATATATATATATATATATATATATATATATATATATATATATATATATATATATATATATATATATATGTGTGTGTGTGTGTGTACAAAAAATGTCAAGGTCACATATATTTTAATACTACTATATTCTGCATATGACATTATTTTAATGATAATTAAACACATTTTCCACCAAAATTCAGATGTTTTACTGTTTGAATTATTGTATTTTTATTTTTTACTTTAGTCATAAGGATGATTATCATTGAATAATGCAGTCATTTTGTGTTGTAAAAACCTTACTTTAATACAATGTTATAGTCAAACCAAAATGTATTCACACACCTTGAACATTTCTTTCATTAATACAGTTGTCATAAATATGACAAACTGTGTCAGAAAAAAAATCTCTTAATCATGTCAGATAGTACTTAAGCAAAACATGGTCAGGTCAAAGTGTCTGAATAATTTTTGGTTCAATATTTTTTTAAATAAAATTTGAAAATTTTACTGGTAGTCCACTCTATTAAGAATATTTGGGTATAATATGTCACTTACATAAATTAACTACAGTGTCCTGCACGCACTCGTAAAAATATATAACAAATATAAAAAAAAATGTCTGAATAATTTTTGGTTTGACTGTATATGATATATGCATTTATATATATATATATATATATATATATATATATATATATATATATATATATATATATATATATATATATATGTATGCACAATTTGAAAAATATAATTTCTTCTGTTTCTTTTGTAGTAAAATGTGACCTGGATATGTTTTTGTCAGATTCACCAGTATGTATGTGTATGAAGAGCAATTTTGCCTGCTCAGGCGTAAAGTTCTGTCGCTTTACGTACATACTAAAATAAGAAGTCTTCTTATGAATTAAACATGGAGCCAGCAGGCCAGTGCTGCTCTGTCTCTGATTGGCCCCAGCGGATTGGCAAAGGGATTGGTTATTTACAGTTGGCTCCCGGGACGGGGTTTCGCTTAGATTAATTTACAGAAAGGCATGATGGGGGTCCAGATATTGTGGAGTCAACTTGTGTGTGCCTTCCCAGAACGGATGCCATTCACATCGGCCTCATTCTCTTCATCTGACTGCACCCATTCAGTCTCGAAATCATAGTCAGCTTCCTGCCCACACAATATGGAGGAGATGAGACCAGGGGTGGTTCATTCGCTACCCCTCGCTCCCCCAACGTTATTTGCATGACATGCAGACAAGCTTTAAAACAGCTGTCAGTCACTTGTATACTCCTATTGTTACTGTGACCCATTTTTCATCTTCTGGTATCCCATAATCTAGTGCTTTGAACCCTTCCGAGTCACGGTCACCCCTCCTTCACACCCCCTCAACCCAAAACGCTTACAAAAGGTAACTGGAGGCAACAGCAACTGCACTGGTTGCTATGCGGATGCCATGGCAACCACCGCCGATTCCATATGGGGCTCACGTATCGAATGGCTGTAATGGATTGAACTTTGTGGGGAGAATGAAGCACTGGGAGCTAGTGTTCATCTTCTCCGCTTCTTCTAGACTGGAAGGATGGCGACGCTGTTTGGGGAGGGTCTGCGATATTTGCCCCAGTGGGTCAGAGCAAAATGCCAGCTATTTTCAGTCTTGTGAAGACCCACGTCATAGCCAGGCACAACAGCCAATATCACAAGTGCTCAATTAACTGGTTCACGGATGAGATGCTACATCCATTTAGTGTGGTGCTAAGTCACAAAAATAATGCAGTCATGTTGACTGACTATGTGACTGACTTTGTAAATAAGAGTAGTGCCTTGCAATTTCATTTACTCCGGATATAAATAGACTTTATATAATAGTTCTGACTGTATTTCTCACAATTTCAGGTTTATATCTCGTAATTTTGACATTCTCGTTAACATCTCACAATTTTTTTTTTTCCCTCCTCATAATTGATATAGTTGAGTTTATAACACACAACTTTGGGTAACACTTTTAGTATCCTTGCTACATGTAGTTACTATAATAATAACTGTATAATAACTGTGTAATAACATGTAATAACTTTGCATAATTACATGCAACTAATCTTAACGCTAACCCTATAGTATGTACATGTAGTTAATTAATATTACTTGGTGCTTAAATGTAACAAAGACACTTTACAATAAAGTGTAACCCAATTTTGATTTTATTTCTTGCTATTTCAAGTTTATATCTCACAAGTTTGAGAGTACTGATTTTTTTTCCTCGGAATTGCGAGTTAACGCAATTTTAACTATTTCTTGCAATTCTGAGTTTAATTCTCGCGGTTCTGAGTTTAGATCTCTAAACACAAGCATTTACATCAATGTTGTAATATACTGAGTGTGGCTATACAGTTAAACTCAGTTCATTGTTTTGTTTTTACCTACTGTGATACAATGCAGATATTTGCTTGACTTTATGTAAAATTTGGGGTCCTGAAGCTAAACCATGTGAGAGTCACTGCCCTACAGATATACCTGCTGTGTGTATGTGTGTGAATTGGCCCCAAAAAGGTTACATTGGCTGGAAAAGGCCCATTTCCAATCTAGTGGAACAGACTGAAGTAAATCGCTGTTTAAACAATCACTGCAGAGAGAAGAGCTGACAAACCACAGAACGAGTGTATGGAAATACTTACAGACTAATACATACTGTAAACAATCAGACCACATGGACAAACAGGTCAAAGTGACGGGTCAGATGGCAGTGAAGCCGATGATCATGAGAATGTGTGAGAGGAAAAGATGGAGGACGTGACAGAGGGACTGCAGGAGGTCTGTCGTCTCCCAGCATTCTTAAAGAGAATCTTGGCAGGGTGTGTGGGAGGACGGATCTGAGCCTGTCCTTCTGAGTGGGAAATGACAGTGGAAGATGTTACAAACTAGAGCCTTCAAGAGATACAGATTCACACCAGCAGCAATCTATCAATCCGTATAGGCGGAGTTGCAGGTGGCCGGAGCCAATCTTGTTTTATCACTGTTTGAATGTATAAATAAAAAAGCAGACAATATGGGTTCAGAAGACTCTCATTATACCACACTGGTATTGTTTTTTTATCATTTTTGCAGCTTCATTTCTGGTTTTAGATTTTTTTTTTTTTTAAGTCCTTGAGATTTAAAATCGTGCATTTGAGTTGATGTGTTTCTATTTCTGGCAACACCAGATGTTTAGTGGTAGAAAAAAGGACATTGAAAAAAACTCCTTCCTCCTCTTTTAAATTACCCACAAATTTTAGCCTTAAGATGGAGTTTTCTCTGCTTTTGTCTCCGGTGGTCCATCCTTCTCCCCTGCCCTCTTTCTGTCCTCAGAGGAATCTGTGGAAAAAAGGAAGGATGCCTGACTTACAGTGCCAAACCAATTGACATCTCTGTCCCATTGGCTTTCAAGGGTTACTGGCATGGGAATATATTCTCTTAGCACTGTCAGACAAATCATTTAAAGAGCAGGTTGCTAATTGCTGTGAACTGTCTTCATTAGTAAATGGTAATGGCCTAATCTTTTTAATTGTTGCTGGAAATGTAAAAATATAAAGCCTCTAAGTGCCATCTGAAATTTTCTTCTAAAATAAGCATTTTTATCAAGCTCACATGTTTAGGTTCAGTAATTCCACTTTAATGGCAATGAACATATTAAATGGGATTAAAGTGAAATAACTGAACATAAACATACAAGCTAGATAAAAATGCTTATTTTAGAAGAAAATTTCAGTCGGCACTTAGAGGCTTTTTTATCTGAAGTCTTCATATAATACATGTAAATACTATATTATATGATTAAACATTGAATATTTTGAGGCATTCAGAGAGTAGCTAAAGTTTGAAATCAGTCATAAAATAGAAAAATAATGAAAATGAAAAAAGAGAAAAATAATGAGTGCCTTAAAGGGATAGTTCATCCAAAAATAAAAATTCTGTCATCATTTATTCACCCTCATGTTGTTTTAAACCGGTATCACTTTCTTTATTCCATAAAAAAGAACCATAAAAGTATCATAAAACTAGTCCAAATGACATGCTATACTATATGTTTTATGAAGTCATGTGATAGGTTTATGATAGTCATGTGACGTGATTATGTGGGAAACATATTAAACCTAAGAAGTTATTCAGTAAGTAAATAACAGCTTATAGTGACTTTCATAAAGCTGAACACAGGAATATCAGTCCAATTTGAATTTTTTTTTATGAACATTCATAAATCGAACATACTTTCAAATATGATTGGATGTGAATATTTTCAGTGACTAACACCTTCAACTGTAGTCAAAGCAATATGGGTTCACATGGACACTTTTATACTTCTCTGGTGCTTTTTTATCCATATTTACTGTCAGGATATTCTACTGATATTCTTTTGTGTTCCACAAAAGCCATACCAAATGATGACAGAAATTTCATTTTTGGTTGAACTATCCCTTTATTATTGCAAGACATTGGTTCCCCTTAAAGAAAATAGTTCACCCAAAAATGAAAATGATCATATAATTTACTCACCCTCAAGCCATCCTAGTTGCTTATCAGAGTTATAATAAAAAAATATTCTGGCTTTATTTTCAAGCTTTGTAATAGGAGTGAATGGTTTTATTTTTTTTTTGTTTGTTTGTTTGAAGCCCAAAAAACGCACATCTGTCCATCATAACAGTAATCCATATGGCTTTAGGGGTGCTAAAAAAGGCCTTATGAAGCAAAGCGATACATTTTTGTAAAAAAAAAAATATCCATATTTATAACTTTATAAGCTATAATAACTGGTTTCCAGTAACAGCCGTACATGAGTCTAAAACGTCTTCGGAACTCAACTCTCTTGTGAACGCACGGACAGTCATTACTGGAAGCTAGTGATTACAGTTTATAAAGTTATAATTATGGATATAACTATCGTATGGATTACTTTTTATAATGGATGGATGTGCTTTTTTGGGCTTCAAAAACAAAAAAAAAAAGCTTGGAAGAGCCAGGATATTTTTAAAATAACTCCGACTGTGTTTGGCTGGAAGAAGAAAGTCATATGCACCTTGCTTGAGAGTGAGTAAATTATGGGATAATTTTCATTTTTTGGGGGTAAACTATCCCTTTAAGTGATTTACTAGATGTCACTGTAACTAATGAAGAAACTTACTCTGATGAAGCACATACTCTGAAACCTCTCAGCAGATGTGAGTGCCAGAGTGACGACTGATCATTACAATCTCTGAGGCTCTTAAATGGCACAACATCATCTTAAGACTCTTTGCAGAGGACTCTCTTAGCCAAGTTGGTACAGCATTGCCCGCTGTAATCCAACTAGAGGTTGGTCCTGCCAAGATGGGTGCTTTAAATAATACCACCCATAGTCCAATGCCCAACAAGTAGGTCTGTCTGGGATTACCAAAATGTTCCCTGCAGAATAAGGGTCCTTTCTGAATTCATAAATGACTAGCCTTTGGTTGATCAAAATCCCCTGGTGTTCTGGCCCGTGGTTGCAAAGTCCACAGACGTTAGGCCTCTGGCAGCTAAATATACATAACAAATCTCCTGGACTGATGGGAATTATATAACAATCATTACAAAAACCCAATATGAAGTGCACTGACCCACATTAGGTGTGATTAGCTTGGAAGAAAGGAAATATGTTGGGTAATATGACTCAAAATGTGCTGTATTTTCAAACTGATGCGATATCAGTGCTTGTGTGGGAGGGAAAAGGATTGTATTCACATACATCCACTTCCTTTGGGAATGACAGTGTGACTTGGTGTGGATGCTGACTGTCATGGTGAGCTTCACTGGGCACGAATGTCAAAAGACTCCTCTCTCTCTGGATTTCTCGCTGTCCTTTCCTCCTGTGCTCCAACCGACGTCTAGTCTGCTTCGCTGTCTTTCTCTATTTTCTTTCTCTTTCCTTCTTTTCTTGCCCCTATAATTTTGTGAGTCTTCTGTCCGTTCTCTCCGGTTTTCTCCACCCCTTCTTCTTCTTTCTGGGTTGGGGAGGGTCATGGACTCTGTTTATCCTACTTAAACTTTCATTTCCCCAAAGAATGTTTCAGACACGCACACTTGTGCACATACACACATGCAAATGCACACACTCTCATACAGCAAGCTGAACTTTTGTCATGCACGGATCATTAAATAAAAATATAATCTGCTGAGGCTAACAGATTTATCCTTCCAGAGTTTAAAGACGTTGATGCTATGGCAAAGTCACACTACAGTTCAAAAGTTAAGGTTCAGTATAAGAAAGAGTTATTTATTTAAAGAAATGAATATCTTTATTCAGGATGCATTTAATTGATCAAAAGTGACAGTAACATAATTTATAATGTTACAAATGATTCTTGACAAAAAGTATCACAGTTTCCACAAAAATATGAAGCAGCACAACTGTGCTCAGCATTAATAATAATATAATAAATGCTTCTTGAGCACCAAATCAGAAAATTAGAATGACCCTGGACCACAAAACCAGTCATAAGTGGCAGGGGTATATTTGTAGCTATAGCCAACAATACATTGTATGGACAAAATTATAGATTTTTCTGCTAAGGACTTCATTTGGACAACTTTAAAGGTAACCTAGAACTTTTTTTAAAAAGATGCAATATAAGTCTAAGGTGTCCCCTGAATGTGTCTGTGAAGTTTCAGCTCAAAATACCCCATAGATTTTTTTTAATTCGTTTTTTTTAACTGCCTATTTTGGGGCATAATTAGAAATGAGCCGATTCAGTGTGTGTGGCCCTTTAAATCTGGTGCTCCACGCCCCAAGAGCTTGCGCTTGCCTTAAACAACATAAAAAAAAGTTCAAACAGCTAATATAACCCTCAGAATGGATCTTTACAAAGTGTTCGTCATGCAGCATGTCTAATCGCGCAAGTATAGTGTTTATGTTTACATTGATTCTGAATGAGTTTGAGGCTGTGCTCCGTGGCTAACGGCTAATGCTACACTGTTGGAGAGATTTATAAAGAATGAAGTTGTGTTTATGAATAATCCGGACTGCAAGTGTTTTAAAATGAAAATAGCGACGGCTCCTGTCTCCATGAATACAGTAATAAACTATGGTAACTTAAACCAACAGAGGCCTACATTAGCAACATGCTAATGAAACATTTAGAAAGACAATTTACAAATATCACTAAAAATATCATGATATCATGGATCATGTCAGTTATTATTGCTCCATCTGCCATTTTTTGCTATTGTCCTTGCTTGCTTACCTAGTCTGTTGATTCAGCACAGATCCAGACGTTCTGCCCTTGTCTAATTCCTTTCATAATGTTGGGAACATGGGCTGGCATATGCAAATATTGGGGGCGTACACCCCGACTGTTACGTAACAGTCGGTGTTATGTTGAGATTCGCCTGTTCTTCAGAGGTCTTTTAAACAAATGAGATTTATATAAGAAGGACGAAACAATGGAGTTTGAGACTCTCTGTATGTCATTTCCATGTACTGAACTCTTGTTATTTAACTATGCCGAGGTAAATTCAATTTTTTAAACTAGGGCACCTTTAAAGGAGATTTTTTTTTTTTTTTTTTTTGCACCCTAAGATTACAGGTTTTGATATAGTTGTATCTCGGGCAAATATCCTATCCTAATATACCATACATCAATGGAAAGCTTATTTATTCAGCTTTCCGATGATGTATAGATCTCAATTTAAAAAAATTGACTGGTTTTGAGGTCCAGGGTCACAAATATGCAGCCTTGGTGAGCATAATAAGCTTCTTTCAAAAACATTAAAAATATCTTATTGACCCCAAGCGTTTGAACAGTAATGTATACATCATTGACAATAGTAATTGTGAACTTCAGCTTTCTTCTAAAAATATAGTAAATATATAAAATATTTATATAAATGGACTGCAAACAACCTAAAAGGTGAATTCAAATAGTGAAAAACATGGTTGTTGTTAATGATCATGTATAATACCAAAAAGAAGGTGGAGGGCAGTGATTTGATGTAACTTTACCCCCTCGGCCTCTGGGTATCTTCTCTCAGACCTGTGACAGCTGTCCACTCTCTCCCATATGCCACTTAAATATAATGCATCCTGCTGTCCATCTCTCTCTCCAGCTGAAGTGGGACCTGTCCATTTCACAATGTCAGTTTTACATCCCTAAGTTTACACTGCCCTCATGATCGCAATCCCATCATCCCTCACAACACACAATGGGAAGCTGATGCTGAAATGCACATTTAAAGCTGAACTACTTATGTATGATTTTAATGTTAGATTTTTATTTTTAAAGCTGCAGCCTGTAGCTTTTTTTTATTAAAAATGAACCAAAACCAAGTTTTGGGCAAGTACATAACCAGCCAGTGTTCAAAACTATCTGCTTACCTTAGCCCGATTCACAACGGTAAGTTTGTAATAATGTTTTATAATAAAATTGGTACTGGTTGGTTTCTGCAGGAAATTTGAGCATGCAGCCATTCGTCTTTGCGTCATTACATCACATCTGTTTACATGAAGAAGGAGTCCCAGTGAGTAGGTTATATGTGAGGATGCTACTGGTAGCGGATCATTTATAGCCTTTTTTCACAGCAGCTGGAATAATTAAACTTATCATTTTGATGGCGGATTGTAAACCAGAAAGGTCCAAATGACAATCAGTGACAACTGGAGATTCACTAGTCAAAAGCAAAAGACTTCGGACTGTGTGGCTTCAGAAATTGAAATGTACAGGTAACCCTAAAACACATTAAATACACATAGTCACGCAATGCTGATGTTGTTAAGGGTGCCATCGAACGTTTTTTTACAAGATGTAATATAAGTCTAAGGTGTCTCCTGAATGTGTCTGTGAAGTTTCAGCTCAAAATACCCCATAGATTTTTTTTTAATAAATTTTGTAACTGCCTATTTTGGGGCATCATTAACTATGCACCGATTCAGGGGCTGCTGGCCCTTTAAATCTCATGCTCCCTGCCCATCGAGCTCACGACTCTATAATACAGTGCATTTACAAAGTTCGCACAGCTAATATAACCCTCAAATGGATCTTTACAAGATGTTTCGTCATGTATGCTGCTTGGGTTATGTGAGTATGGTATTTATTTGGGTGTTTATATTTGATTCTGAATGAGTTTGATAGTACTCCGTGGCTAAAGCTAACATTACACACACTGTTGGAGAGATTTATAAAGAATGAAGTTGTGTTTATGAATTATACAGACTGCAGTGTTTAAAAATGAAAATAGCGACGGCTCTCGTCTCTGTGAATACAGTAATAAACGATGGTAACTTTAACCAACAGTAGCATACATTAGCAGCATGCTAATGAAACATTTAGAAAGACAATTTACAAATATCACTAAAATATCATGATATCGTGGATCATGTCAGTTATTATTGCTCCATCTGCTATTTTTCGCTGTTGTTATTACTTGCTTATCTAGTCTAATGATTTGGCTGTGCACAGATCCAGACGTTAACTGGCTGCCCTTGTCTAATGCCTTTCATAATGTTGGGAACATGGGCTGGCATATGCAAATATTGGGGCGTACACCCTGACTGTTACGTAACAGTTGGTGTTATGTTAAGATTCGCCTGTTCTTCGGAGGTCTTTTAAACAAATGAGATTTATATAAGAAGGAGGAAACAATGGTGTTTGAGACTCACTGCATGTCATTTCCATGTACTGAACTCTTGTTATTGAACTATGCCAAGGTAAATTCAGTTTTTGAATCTAGGGCACCTTTAACATTGACAATTTGAGAACAGAGTATAACAATAACAATAATTTGCACAGTTTGACATGATCCGAGCTATGCAATCATTAGCTTTAATCACCATTGACAGCGCAATTTATTGTAATGTCAGAACAAAAGTAGCATTCATGTTACTTGTTCAGATGACATTTTCCAGTGAAAATTCTTATTTTGGTCATACTTCCAAGACGTAGAATCTGTGATTCTGAAGTTTAGTATCCACCCCGATGTGTTGACTGACAGCAAACATTAGATTCATCTGTGTTGAGGAGCCGTGCCGATGCACAACCCACGTAAAGATGATAATTCCGCAAATAACTGCAATTGCAGGTTTCAAACAGAGATGGCGACAAAGAGGCAAAACTTACGAACTGCAGCTTTTAATAATGAGCCCTAGAAAAAACTGTTTTATTCACTCTCAGAAAACAAAATGTGCACAAATTGTATCTTTAAAGGTACAAAAATGCTGTTGTATATTTAAAGATACACTTTTTGCATATTTTGTTTTCTGATGAGTCAATAAAACAACTTTATGCACACAGTTTAATTTCATTTCAATGTATGGACAAAAACATTCTTTAAAAATATTTTCTTCATATGTTCTACAGAAGAAAGACATTCATGTAGGTTTGGATCAGTGAGGGTGAGTAAATGATAATTTGTACATGAGTGACAAATACGCATGTGAATATGGGTTTTTCTGCAAAGGCAACTGAAAACCTTCACGTGATACAGCATCCATGCAAATAAGTGTCAGTCCAAGACAATCACAAGACAAAGCACCTTTAAATAGCTCAGCTGTTGAATTTACCTTGGTGGATGGTATAGTGTTTTATGATATTCGATACTGAAGCCTGGCGGAGAAAAGTTAGGGTGAATGAATGTGGCTGTCAGAGAAAGCAGATGTAGATAATGATAACGCAGATCCCTTTGCACCCATCACACTGGGGCTGGAGGGCCTTTTTTCACAGCGTAATCAGATCCTTAGATTGCACTCGGCAGAGTGGTCATAAAACACACACATACACACACTTAAACACATAGGACACTTCACACACTCATTCACAGTCTTGTCAACATGTCTCATCTACTCAGATTTTACCTCAACGTCTCTCTGTATCCTTGCCAGTCACACACATAGACTTCTGTTACATTGAGAATGGATGGATGGATACAGGACCAAGGAAAGAAACGAGGAAGGAAACCATAAACACATTGGTCACCAGTAAAAACAAAGATGCCACACTTTAAAAGGGAACTGTTCAGTGTCATAAATACTAGGAATAGGAATAATACCACTTGGATGCTATTAAGGTAAGGGTCAGAGCAAGTCAATATTTGCTTACTTGTAAGTGGTGTTTTCTAAGGTATCACTATTACTTTTGCTAGAAAGACTAGAAACCCTTAACTTAAAATATTAAACTTCAGCAAATTACTCATAATAGCTAGTAATAGCACCCCTCTGAAAAACAAAGACTACTTATTATGGAAATAATATATTTTATAAGAATATACTTAAACTGAATGTAATGTTTTTGGACACTTAATTGCATGATATTTACAGTTCAATTGAAATGTATTATAGATTAAAATTATATTAAATGCAATTAGTTGAGGATAGGGTGATTTTTTTGACCCACTTACATTATAATCATGTACTTTAGATGTGTTTTATTATGTTAGTCAAAATATAATAAGTCTATTTCTTTAAAGCATGACAAAATATTATTAAAGGGGTGGTTATGGTTTCACTTTTTTAACTTTAGTTAGTGTGTATTTTTTCTGTTTGGGCATAAACAACATCTGCAAAGTTACAACGCTCAAAGTTCAATGTAAAGGTAGATATTTAAGGACTAATAATGAGTTGAATCGACTCCACAGCAACTATACATAAATTTATCCACTAACCACTCAGAAACTTCCAGTTGGACTGTAAAAGTTCCTGAGTCTCTCCATCAGTGTCCGACTCTGGTTTGAACAATGTAAGGCTGAACAATCTTAATTTTGGCCGCATGAGATTTTCCAGCTTTGTTGTTGTTGAGACGGTGACGTGAGCTCCAGAAAGCCTTCACTCCTATTTGTTGTCGCTCACTAAATTTGCTTCTCATTTGCATAAAGTAGAAATTTCTGAACTTTTATCGCATCTCCCATCTCTTGACATGCCTACATTCTGTCACCAACGGTCACTGTCGCTCGTGTTGCTTTGACGCTGCATGTCGCAGTCAAAGCTGATCTCACACACTCATTTAGATGTTTCACACATGAATTTTGCCTTATATTTGAATGCTTCAAATGATCCCTGATTCCTTGAACAGAACTGAGACCATCTTGGGAGGTGGTTTGATTTTAGTTTGCTTTAAAGGTGCAATAGGTGATTCTCTGCAGAAACATTATTTGTTACACTGGTTGAAAGTCTCCTCATATCCTGATAACAATCACTATGTTAAATGGTCTAAATGTATTTGTATAAATATATATGGTCTGTGGAAGGCGTATGACCATAATATATTCATCTAATCATTATATTATGTCCAAATGAAATATAGTGCCTGTCAACGTATGTTTTTACATACCCTCACACACTCTGTTCGCGCAAATATCATACTTCATCAGCGCGTTTCATGTTATGCAGAGTTTGTAGACAGACAGTCACAGAGCACCACAAACAAACAGCAGCCACCTTTTACAGTTCCTACCGAATCAAACAACGAGCTTATGCTGCATTCACACCATAATAACCATAATTAAGAGATGGCAACCCGTGATGTTCTAACTAGAGTTGTTTGGTCAGTCATGAGTTGTCAATTCAGTCAGTTATGCATATCAACACTGAAATGAATGGGGCCGTATGAGATTTTCCAGCTTTGTTGTTGTTGAGATGGTGATGTGAGCTCCAGAGAGCCTTCACTCCTATTTGTTGTCGCTCACGAAATTTGCTTCTCATTTGCATAAAGTAGAAATTTCTGAACTTTTATTGTGCCTCCCATGGCTTGACATGCTTACATTCTGTCACCAACAGTCACTGTAACTGCGTGTCGCTGGAGGTGTGAACGGGGCTTTAGGGTTTTTATTTATCTTGGTGTGAACAGATCTTTATATATCTAAATATATACAGTACAGTCCAAAAGTTTGGAACCACTAAGATTTTTAATGTTTTTAAAAGAAGTTTCGTCTGCTCACCAAGGCTACATTTATTTAATTAAAAATACAGTAAAAACAGTAATATTGTGAAATATTATTACAATTTAAAATAACTGTTTTCTATTTAAAAATATTTGACAAAGTAATTTATTCCTGTGATGCAAAGCTGAATTTTCAGCATCGTTACTCCAGTCTTCAGTGTCACATGATCCTTCAGAAATCATTCTAATATGCTGATTTGCTGCTCAATAAACATTTATGATTATCTTCAATGTTGAAAACAGTTGTGTACTTTTTTTTTCAGGATTCCTTGATGAATAGAAAGTTCAAAAGAACAGCATTTATCTGAAATACAAAGCTTCTGTAGCATTATACACTACCGTTCAAAAGTTTGGGGTCAGTAAGAATTTTTATTTTATTTATTTTTTTTAAAGAAATTAAAGAAATGAATACTTTTATTCAGCAAGGATGCATTAAATCAATCAAAAGTGGCAGTAAAGACATTTATAATGTTACAAAAGATTAGATTTCAGATAAACACTGTTCTTTTGAACTTTCTATTCATCAAATAATCCTGAAAAAAAATATTGTACACAAATATTTTGTACAATTGTACACATTAAATGTTTCTTGAGCAGCAGATCAGCATATTAGAATGATTTCTGAAGGATCATGTGACACTGAAGACTGGAGTAATGATGCTGAAAATTCAGCTTTGCATCACAGGAATAAATTACTTTGTCAAATATATTCAAATAGAAAACAGTTATTTTAAATTGTAATAATATTTCACAATATTACTGTTTTTACTGTATTTTTAATTAAATAAATGCAGCCTTGGTGAGCAGACGAAACTTCTTTTAAAAACATTAAAAATCTTAGTGGTTCCAAACTTTTGGACTGTACTGTATATGAATATACACTTACTGTATATCTTAATATATCTGAAAGTAAGTACATTCTCTGAAAACAATTCTTTACAGGGTTACAGGAGTTTTCTGAATACATGCATGGACAATAGCGCAGATTCTGTGTGGCTCTCTGGTCCAGGACTTGATTTGAATCACAAGCACTATTGTCTGAACTTCGGTTCCTGCATTGGTTCTTGTTTGTTTGTCTGCACTGGTGCATTGTGATTAGGTGAATTGGAGGGCGGCAGCCAAAATGCCATCTGTAAAAAGTGTGTCTGCTGCCTGACTGAATGAATGGCATGCATTTGTGTCATGTGTCATTAGTCTTGCACAAACAAGCTCTGTCTTGCACAATGCAAACTTATGCATTCACAAAAACATGACTAGCTTCCGTCGCTATCAAACTTTTACTGTGCATATTTTTCTCAAATAACCATTCAAACACATAAATAACATTGTATTGACAGCCACACTCATGACTAGAGCTCAATGGAGTAGTCAGGGTTTTCTGGGTGCTTTCCTTGTTTCCTTGGGGCCACTGTGTTCAGTGTGAGACCTTGAACTATGCTGATACAGCTCAGCTGAATTCTATGAATGAAAAGAAGTGAAAGTATGTGAACTAAATGTCAATCCATTCCTCAGACTGCACTCTCCACTGTTCTTTTGTTCATTTATTTATTCATTCATTCAGTCAGTCGGTGGCCCCTGCTTTTCAATTGGCAGGTCTGACATATTGTGAAAAAAGGAAAGTGAAAAAATCAGATATTTCTACACTCACTTTCAGTTGACACCTTGCTACAAGTGCAAATAAAGGGATGCCTCCACTTAAGATTTCCGTGTACTTAACAAATGAGATAGCACTATCGGAACTACTCACAATGAATAATCACCTCGGTGTCCCCAGGGCTCAGCTGCGAATCTAACAGGAAGTGATGCATTTCCGAACAGGAAGGTAGCTTTCCCCTAAATAGCTCTTTAGCGTCTTACTCTTTCATTCATAAATCTGACACAGACATAATGAAGAAAGCTTTGCTCATAAATCTTCTTTGGAGACAGCGATTGAGATAGCAAATGAGTCACTCGAAGAAACAAAAGAGATTTTCATTTCTGATTGACTCTTTGACGTATTGTGCTCTAGTGGTGAATACAGGTCTTTTGTTCCTCAAACATGCCAATTTTTCCTTTGAGGAATGAGCTGTTTTACTGCCCAATATTATCTCCATGTGATGTATTGCTTATGAATGTAACTACTTGCATAGGCAGACAACAGTGTTTTAAACAAATACTTCCTGGAGAAAGCATTCTGTTATTTATTCACTTATGCACTTCTATTTTATGTGTTTACTTTAAGACTATTTAACTTATATTGTTTTACAGATAGTTCTAAAGTGACTTACAATGGATTCAAAGTCTAGTACAAACCCATGATTTCCGTATTTTCTGGCCATGCTGTACCAGTTACCAGAAACCCTTACAATGACACTGACAAATAAGAATATAGGCTTGATTTAAGGTTAAAACATTGCTTGAAATAAGACTAAAAACCTGTAGCTGTACAATTTTCCAATATACAACAAGATCCAAAAATCTGAGACCCTATTGAAAATTCTTCAGTATTTTTTATAATTCAAGCTATTTTTTTTTTTCATTTCAAATGATGTTATCAACATTAATTTGATATTTCATATTAAAGCTGCAGTCTGTAACTTTTTTCACCTACACCTCAAAACATTAGATTCATCCGCGCTGAGGAGCCGTGCCGATGCACAACCCACATAAATTTGATAATTCCACAAATAACTGCAATTGCAGGTTTCAAACAGAGATGGCGACAAAGAGGCAAAACTTACAGACTGCAGCTTTAATATGATTAATCTGACATTTAGATCAGAACTTATGTTTATAGTAATTAAATTAATTAAATTAGATTTGTTTTAAGTATTCACTATCATTCAAATATTAATTGTCAGGATTTTTCACCCATTTGTGAACATGTCCTGAATCAAACATGTCTTGCACTTGAACTAAGATTGTTTATCTTGATGTTCAACCAACCATATGCCACTGCAAGTAAAATTCCTCTATTTTCTTTATTTCATGTGTTTTCATCTCGTCATTAAACTAGAAGATACTGATTTGCCAATATGATGAGCTGCAGAACTGGAGCAGTTAAGCGAGGACAGAGTTAAACTCGAGTGTCTCTTTGACCTGGGCAAAGACCCAGAACATTCTGACCCTGTACCAACCTCTCTCTCTCTCACTCACTCACTCACACACAAAGTGGGAAGTGGAATATAGCGGATGTGAGTGGAGAGAAAGGAAAGCAAGGGAGCAGGGTCAGGAATGCAGCAGCATGGGAGGCTGGGAAAGGGGGAGGCGGCTTCCAAGCACTTCCTGTGTTAGGAGGGAAGAACCCATCAACTATGAGACAGGAATCAGGGTCAGTGAGATTATAAACATACATTCATATACATACACACACATGCATACCAACACACACATCTGACTCAGCCTTGAACGGCTGGAATATCCAGGACGGTGTCATTTTGAAATTGGAAGGCACAGGCAGACAGATGCTCATTATGAGAACAGTTCATAGGAAGTCAAAGCTGATCTCACACACTCATTTAGATGTTTCACACATGAATTTTGCCTTATATTTGAACGCTTCAAATGATCCCTGACTCCTTGAACAGAACTGAGACCATCTTGGGAGGTGGTTTGATTTTAGTTTGCTTTAAAGGTGCAATAGGTGATTCTCTGCAGAAACATTTTTTTGGTAAACTGGTTGAAAGTCTCCTCATATCGTGATAACAATCACTATGTTAAATGGTCTAAATGTATTTTTATAAATATATATATCGTATGTAGAAGGCGTATGACCATAAAATGTTCATCTAATTATTATATTATGTCCAAATGAAATATAGCGTCCTATCTGCCTGTCAGCGTATGTTTTTACATACCCTCGTACACTCTGTTCGCGCAGACATCATACTTCATCAACGCGTTTCATGCTATGCAGTTTGTAGACAGACAGTCACAGAGCACCACAAACAAACAGCAGCCACCTTTTACAGTTCCTACCGAATCAAACAACGAGCTTATGCTGCATTCACACCATAATAACCATAATTAAGTTGTTTACATTCATTATTATTGTAATGTTATATGCTTTGAGACATGAAGTTTAACACCGTCTCTCGTGACGCTTTGCCGAGAGCAGCTGTGTGTGTGTGCGCGTTCATGTGTTTTGGAGGAGACATGGCATTGCACGGCGATTTGCAGGGTGGGTGGGATCGTATGCTTTCAATGCTAGCAGGCTAACATTAGTGTTTCCCAGATCACCTACTGCAGCTTTAAGTGTGTAGTGCGGTAAGCATAGCACTACAGGTTCATTTTAGTGTCACATTCACATAATTCAAAATATTGTTTGATTGCTATTGGTTTCCATGCAAAGATTATACTACTTAAAGGTGATAGAGAGGATTTTTTCGTCGACTGAGAATCCAAAGACTGTTACTGAGTTTTTGAAATGAGCACATGCGTAAGAACAACCCCCCTCTTTCACAGCTAATTTCAAAGGAACGCCTCCAAAAACTCATGCACGAGTATTGGAACACGAGTGTTTACCACCGGCATTCGCTGCGTCGTGTTTTTTGGATTCATTATGTCGGAACTCACCGCAGGTAACTCATAATCTGCACTTGTTATTCCTGTCTCCTGACAAAAACATCGCATGCGGCGCCTGTGGAGTGTGGAAAGTTACTGGAGCGCGCAGCCGCGCACGTCTCTCACAAGGAACGTCACGGCAGTGATTGACAAGCCAGAGGGCCAAACGTTTACGCGATTGGCTGATGTTTTTAAGGCCCTACCTCGTGCACAGATGATGTATGTTAATATTATTACTTTCAGTGCACCTAATAAATAGTCTTTTATCAGTTAGTAAAGACAGTTTCAAGTAATATTGTAAAAATGTATAAAACAAAACATCCTCTTTAGCACCTTTAACAACACAGATGTCTCTTAATCTAGTGTTATGGAAATAGCATTTACATTTATGCATTTAGCAGATGCTTTATCAAAAGCAACTTACAATAGATATTACAAAGGCATATTAAAAAAGAAATTAAAAAAGAACAAAGAAATATTAAATATAGGATTTAATTTATAATTACTACTGAATAAAATATTCTACTATTCAGTATATTATTATTATCATCACAAAAACTATTTATTAAAATAAAACAATATTATAAATGTATTGTAAAATAAATAATAATAATAATAATAATAATAATAATAATTATCATTTATAAAATAAAAAAAATAATATTCTAGAGGTTACTCAAACAATAGTGTGAATGGTTTTAAACTTTTACAATATGATCAATATTCAATTTATTATTACAAAAACTATTTATTATATTAAAACAATATTATAAAATGTATTAAAGTAAATACAATAATAATAATAATAATAATAATAACAATACATAATTATATTATTCTAGTGGCTCCAAAAACAACAGTTTTTATGGAAGTAACCTTTTACAATTAAAATGAACTGAAATGAGACCTGATTCCTCTGACTGAATGCACAGTTAACTCTTTTTGGTACTTTTAAGGTCTTCTTTTACTGGTGTCAAGCCTGTTTCTTTGCATCAAACATTACTTACTTTATAAAGCAGATGATAGATTTCTACAAGCATTCAAAGCCCTGGATGATTGAGATTGACCCCTGTGGATCATGTAGTCCCTCAGCTACTCATCTGTGTTTTCTGTCTCGCTTCAGGGAAGTCCTCCACTACTTTTGGCTCAGCTGCAGGAGCCTGGGAATACCCAAATACCCACAATCCCTGACCAGCCAGACCAGCATCGCCAGCTGCCAATACCAAATGTAATACGCACACATAGTATTTGCAGCCTGAAACAGACAGAAAGTGAAATATACATAGAACATGATGGTGAAAGATCAAATCAAGTAGATTCTAAGTATGAACAAAGCTAATGGCAATGCCTGCCTTAGTAAGCCCCGCTAATTAAGGATCTAGTGCTCTAATACAGCTACAGTGCTGAGTAGATGCCCAGGAAGTGGAACATTAATAAGAACCTTTTGTGTGCTTGAGCATTTAACTCCATGTTGCTTCATGAGAACTGATTATGGTATTGTAGAGCACTTTGGAAAAAAAGCTTTTTCAGTTGTCAGCAGGGATTAGTTGAATTTCTGTATTGGTTCAAGCTGGTCTATGCTGGTAAGTGCTGGGGTTTCTTCAGTATATTGGCCTTTCTCGATCAATAAACTTTGGCTAGATAAGCTAGTTAAGTGACCAGCATCCAAAATATAATAAAAGCTGGTGACCACCAGCAACCGGAACATAAAACACCAATCAACTGCACACTTCAGTCTATCAAACTCTTTACAGTGTAATGTTACTAGGCAGATTGATGCTGCAGCAGTGAGCTGCAGAATTTATATTACAGCAATTATATCTCAGCAATATATTTCCAGCCTATAATCTTCATTCCCCTCAGAGGACAAGGAAGGGCCTCCGTCTATCACTCGCTAACATGAACCAGACATCTCGCGCTGACCAGTCCAGGAGAAAATTGGGTTTCTCGATTATAGATCAAAGTTTAGTGAATAAAGGCGATTTAATTTGGTTAATGCTGTTGCAAGTCATATTGAATAGGAGCTTTATTCTGGTCCATTAAGCTGCTTGTGGCATGCCTGTGGACAGCTGTAACCTTCATAAATGCCCTCGAAAACTCCACAACAGAGCAGCCAAAAGAGTTCAGAATATTCATTATATCTCAGTTGTGACACAATTTACTGCTTCCTGCTGGGTACGACTATTAATAGTTCAATGAAGAGGACAGAGGCATTTTAAATGCACACAGACACACAAATCATACCTACATAGAGGTCATGAAAAGGGTCTTAAGAGATGTGATATTATGATGTGTGTACCATGAAATTCCAGCTAGAGTCAATAAATAATAACACCCTAGACCACACACAGCACACAACAACACATGCATAAGCAGGGAGCTTACAAATATACATATATTATATACAATTGTGCGCAGAAGTTCACATACATTTACAGAATCTGTTTATTTATTTATATTGTACTTGCTTATATGGAAAGCAGCTTTTGCCAGAGAGTAAACAATGAAAAGCAAATTGTTAGATAAATATTAAAATAACAAGTAAAGCCACATATTGTCACATAAACTGACATTGTGAAAGACAAATTTGTGAGAAAAATTAAAAATAAATTAGCAATTATGTGAAATAGTCACTGTTGTCAGATGTACTTACCTCTTAAAAGTTTGGGGTTGGTAAGATTTGTGTAATGTTTTTGAAAGTAGTCTCTTATGATCACCAAGGCTGCGTTTATTTGATAAAAAAATACAATAATACACTGTAAAAAATGACCGTGATTTTAACAGTAAAAGACTGTAAAAATGCTGCGGTGAAAAACTGTTGATTGGTTTACAGAAAGTTTACGTACTATATACAGTGAATAACTGTAATAGATCTAATGGTACATTTAATGTAATTTTACGGTAAAATACCGTTAAATTCACAGTTTTTGGAAGTGAAAAATAACAATTCATTGTAAAATTTACAGTGAAAAACCGTATATTGACATTCCCACAATTCCCTGCGTGATACTTCACATTTGATATATTTTTGTTGAAATAACGGTTTCTTCTTAGTTTTTCTCATTTTTTTCTAATCAGTTATGTACATTAGGGTTTTATGTTACATCTAATGTTGTTAAATTAATGTTTATTGCATTTTTAAAATTTCATGCATGTTACCATGATGGTGTTTAGTGTGTGTGTGAATGGCACTGTGTGCTCTTTTTATATATTAGTATTGTCCTCCTCAGCTTGTGGAAAATCTTGTGATGAACTTTGCTTCATCATGTGACTCTTATCACCACTGTGTTTGTTGACTGTCAGTGTATTATAAAGGTACAAAACAGATATTAATACTTCATTAGGTTGGTAAATTAACATTATATCAGTTCATGAAATACGTTATTTTACCGTAAATTTAACAGATTTAAAATGTAAAATTCACATGTAACTCCGTAAGTATGTTTACGGTTTGATGTCATTTTTACAGTATTGTTCTGGTAACCACAGCTGCCGGTATTTTTCCGTAGAAACAACAGGATTTTTTTACAGTGTACTGTGGAAGAGTATTACAATTTAAAATAATGTTTTTTTCTATTTGAATATAGTTTAAAATGTAATTTATTCCTGTGATGGCAAAGCCGAATTTTAAGCAGCAATTACACAAGTCTTCAGTATCACATGATCCTTCAGAGATCATTCCAATATGCTGATTTTCTGCTCAAGAAACCCTTTTTAATATATCAGTGTTGAAAACAGTTGTGCTAATTCATATTTTGTGGAAACTGTGGTATATTTTTTTCAAAATAGATGAATAAATAGTTTAAAAGAACAGCATTTATTTAAAATAAAAATCTTTTGTAACATTATAAATCTATTTAGATCTATTTAATGCATCCTTGCTGAATAAAAGTCAATAATAATTAATTTAATAATCAATAATAATAATAATAAAAATCTTACTGACCCCAAAATTTTGAAGGGTGCCGTATACAGCCAAAATGATGGGAACTAAAATTGTATGTTTTATAAAGCACAACTGTGAAACAAAGTCACATTGTGAGATATAAAGTCGCAAGTGTCAGATTACAGTTGTCAAAAGTACCGACTTCAGTATAAAGTCGGTACTGAAATTTTAAAAATGTGGCGCTTTGAGCGCTGTTGAGCAGATTCATAAACGCTTCTGATTGGCCATTGTGTTCACGCACTCATCAGATATGTCTGTGATTGGCTTCAATGATCAACACTTCAAAAACATGTTGTAAATAGTCATCAATGATGCTCTTCACATGCAGAGAGCTTACAAAGATACACATGAGAGCATTTGAAAGCAGGCATCTATCGCAAATTCGAACACTTCCGTGTTCTTTCAAACGCTCCCATGCGTTGATCATTGCAGCCAATCACAGACATATCCGATGAACGCGTGAACACAAAGGCCAATCAGGTGTTTACTAATCTGCTCAATAGCGCTCAAAGCGTCACATTTTTAAAATTTCAGTACCAACTTGGTACCAAAGTCTGTATTTTTAATTTAGCAACTCTATGTCAGATATAAAGTCAAGTGATGAGAAATAAAGCTGTAATTGTGAGAAAGTAAATGACGCGAGAAAAAACAAAAATACAAACTGTACTAGTACATCCCTTTAGATGTTAATATTGTCAGTTGCTTCCTCAAACATCTTGTAGTCTTTTGTAATAGTTGTGTACATGTAACCAAATATTCGCGATTGGGGCGCTCAAATGTGAAAGTTGAAGAACTGGTCATTGAAAAGCCCATATTGTTTGAGCACTAGACTGCAAGTCTATGGTGGTTGCGGCCCTGAGTCCCTGAAGTGTACTGAATGGCAGAGCTGGATATAAACATTATTGAGCAATTGTTTGGGAGAATTCAAAAGTGCAGAGCATTCTGGGAAACCAACGAACTTACAGGACCTGAAGGATTTTTGTCAACAGTGGGGAGCTTCACTGCTTAATACACATACATGAGTCATGACCTTCACAAAAGACTACAAACAGTCAAGAAACTATTAAATACAACACGTTGTGTAAATTTAGTTATTATCTGTCATTCAATATTGGGGGGAATACATTCCAATATAGGCTACATTATGAAAAATAGCTTCATCAGCTTCTTTCAGGGATATGTACATTTATGAACACATCTGTATAGGCTCTATGCTTAAGGACACATGCAGTATTCACTTAGTTTCTGTCCTTGTCTCTTGTCTGGACGTGAACGCACACGCGCATGTGGAGATTAGATTCAGAGACAGTGTCAGAGACCCTGAGTTTGATAAATGAGGAACACAGTTCTCAGTTCCTGTAGGGTAAACAGGATAGAAAACTACAGGTTCAGCCCTCTCAGCTGGGGAATAGTCAGGGTCATCTTGAGCCTGACCTCACATACATACACAACGGTCCTCTCACATCTGCAAATGTTAAATAATGTCTGACAGGCCTTCATCTGCACATATAATATGCTTCTTAAGTGCATGAGTGAATTATTGAAGGCTTTATTTAAACAGTTTGATCTGCTGCATATGGCTCTCTCTCTCGCTCTCATTCTTTCACTATCTCTGTTACAGAACAGGATTGGGTTTCCTAATTACATTTCATCAGAATTGTTCCTCTGGCCACTCAAATAGAGCAGGTTGTTTTTTTTTGTTTTTTTTTTACACCCTTTTTAATGCATACACACAGACACACACACACACTTTGGGTTTTCAGGTTTTATGCAGATTTTCCATAGGCATAATGATTTTTATACTGTAAAAATTGTATGTTCTATCCCCTAACCCTAAACCTTTCCATCACAGAAAAATTTCTGCATTTTTACATTTTCACACTCGAAATCAACACTTTCGGACAATTAAAGGGATAGTTTACCCCAAAATGAAAATTATTCCCATAATTTACTCATCCTTCTTTTAGATGAACACAATCAGAGTTATAATATAAAACTTTATAATGGTAGTGAATGGTGCTCCTGATTTTGAAGTCCAAAAAAGTTCATCCATCCATTATATCCAGATATCCACATGGCTCCAGGGGGTTAACAAAGCCCATCTGAAGTGAAGCGATGGGTTTTTGTAAGAAAAATATGCATAATTTAAACTTTATGGCATATGCAAATCAACTTGCGCCGATTGTGTTCATCTGAAAGAAGAGAGTCATATACACCTAGGATGGCTTGAGGATGAATAAATCATGTGATAATTTTCATTTTGAGTGAACTATCCCTTTAAGTCAAAAACTTCTGAAGGCATTGTCGGCCTTACACTGCAGGTCTTGATCCCAATCCAATTTGTTGACTATATCCGATAATTTTTGAAGACATGCTTACATCTTCTTTTTAAAGTAACCCATATCCGATATCTGCATTTACACTATACATCTGGAGAAACGGCCTAAGGTAGACGTATTGACCCGGAAAAGCTTAGGCTGTAAAGGAAGTAAAAATGGCACGATTTGCAATGGACACAGATGAAATGATAATGCAAGCTTTTGCTTTCCGCACCATTTTTAAGGGTCATCAAAACATTGGTCTCTTAAGTGGGTTGAGCCTTCGTCCTTCATTGTGCCACTGAAAAGAGTCATGTGATCACAGTTGGTGTCCACCTGAGTTGACGTCATTCGCCGCCGTCGCTTTTTCAATGATGTACGACTCGCATTGATAGGGGAATATTCGATCCGTCTGCTTACATGGCAGATGAAAACACACGTATCCGATTCATATGAATGAGGCCTGAAACCTATCTGAGAATATCGGAATCCAAGTGCTTATTTCCTGCTTACATGTTCGTGTGTCATATCCGATCTGTGCCACATGGGAGGAAAAATTCGGAATTGGGTCACTTGAATCATGGAATGTAAATTTGGCCTTAGATAGAAAAGATTATTGCAACATTTGCAAACAACTGATGCTTGAGCTTTTCTGAGAATTAACTTTTCTGAGCTTTCATCTGTCTGTTTATACTATATTCTTATCCTTTTATAGGATCAAGCAAATTATAATTTTGGATTATTATCACTAAAAATTGTTATTATCACTGTTTCTATAGGCAATATTTATTTTATTTTTCTGCATTTTTATGATGATGACGATAACGATTACAGTTTTTTTTTTTATAATAATAGTAATATTATTACACAATATTCCTGTTTTTTTTTTTTGTTTTTGTTTTTTTTAGACTTGGTAAGAGACTTGTTTAAAAAAATGTTGGAATGTTATGCAGAATATAAGCAGTACATTTAAATACAATATATGTGAAGATGTGAATAATCTTGAACTATGCTCTTGTATATAGAATAGAACACATAAACATATTCATACAGTAGTAGCTTCTGTCACTTTGCTGCTGTGTTCCAAAGCCAGCGTGAAACATTATTTTCCGGCTGTACATGATTCCCAAGATCTCAAACACACTGGCCTTTTGTTAGACATTAAAACACATGCACACTCAGTGTACGTACAGTATGTTATTATGTATGTATGTATGTGTAAAATGATAAGTGATAGTGGCACAGGAAGAAGAAAGCAAATGTTTTTCAGTGTTTTGTAGAGTGTCTTTGTTTATACAGAGAAAGAAATGGAAAACGTTGCTAATCAGTTTGTGTGAATGTGTGTGTGTGTTTGTGTGTGTGTGTGTGTTAGACAGACTTGGACAGATGGGGCCAGTGCAGCTGTTGGCTGGTCAGCGCAGGACGTACTGAAACAAAAGAGAACCACAGTTATTCTGTCCTCTCCACATTACACCATAACATCCACCCAAGTTTACCACTCATTCCTCAACCAACCAAACAGCCCAACTTATCTATAAAGTTCACAATAAAACATGACAACACACATAAACCTATGAACACATAGTGATATTTGTGGACATGCATGTGTGTGTGTGTGTGTGTGTGTGTGTGTGTGTGTGTGTGTGTGAGCGCGCTCTTTTGGCAAAGCGAGTGATTAGTTTACAGTGGCTAGAGCACAGAAGAGAAGGTCATCCATCATTCCCCAGACAAAAGTGTCAAGTACGCTGAACAACAACAACAAAAAAAAAAAGAGAGAGTGAGGGATAGAGAGAATGAATGAGAGAGAGAGTAATAAAGGATTATGAAACATAAGGGCAGACAGATGGAAATGTGAATGATGGATGTTGAGAAAACAAGAGAAGGAGAGATATTCCTGAGTTACCAAAGAAATACATTTGAATGAGGAAAGACTAGAGAAGGAAAAAAAGAGAGAAGGAGTACACTCAGCTGAGGCTTGGAGGATACGAGCGAGAGAGGGTCGAACGAATAATTTAAACGATAATGACATGAAGTTGGCTGAGGTACAGGGAAAAGTGGAAAGTAAAAAAAAAAAAAAAAGGAATATGTGTTTTTTTTTTTTTTCAACTTTAAGCACTTTAATGTCCCAGGGGTGGATTTTTATTAAAACTAACAGATTTCAACTTTTTTTTTTTTTTTTTATGAAACCCACATAAAAACTTGAAACTTTTAAAACTTTTTGATATGCCTTTATTATTTACTTTTGTGTTTTAAATGCCTTTTATATATAGATTTTGTTGTTTTACCCTTGTTCCAGACCTAGATGTGTAATCGAAAAATATGAAATCAAAAATATGAAGAAATATGAATTCAACCTAAATTAAATAAAATAAAATAACAAAATGTAACACAATAATATTTTTAAGTAAATATTGTTGGATAATTTTTCATTATTATTGTTTTTGGCTCTATCGGCATTCTAATGATAACAGCACTCCTACCTTTTCACCATTTGTATCACTCCGCTTGAAGTGACCGTCATGGCGGCCGAGCAAATCCACCGTCATTTTTGCGAATACTACTTGTTCTACCACAAACTGTAGTTTTAATAGTTTTTTAGACAAGAATGTAGTTGTTTAGACCTGAAATATGTGACTCAAATTTAATCATAGCACCTATTTTACAATTTGTTTAGATGTTTTCGGAGATGCGAGCTCCAGGGCGTCAGCGGACGTTCAGTGCTTGTGTATGCGCTGAGAACAGCTTCATCTCGGCCAGTGTTCAGGCCTGTCGCCTCGTGCCTACGGACGAATCACAGCCGTGCTGATATACAGCCATATCGCACAGCTACTCATGTGATATTGTTCATATATAAATATATATATATAGACCTTATGCACCAAAGAAAAGAAATCTTAAGAAATTTGTCTGTGAACTTTCATTTTTGCCATAGCCCTATATATTTCTATGGCATCACTGTCAAAGAATAATTAGCTGGTGAAGTGGATTTACTCATTGTAAAGTTATCATGAGCATTGTAATGTTTAAAGCACATGTCTTAACAAATGTCAGTAGACCGGGAAGATTTTAAAACGAACAGTTCATTCATAAATACGTAAGATTGCCGTGGAAATACAAACTGGAAGTCAAAAGACAACGAGCCCAGCGCTGAAAAGGGGCGGGGCTACATAAGGTCTATATATATATATATATATATATATATATATATATATATATATATATATATGTATGTATGTCCATATGAATGGTGGGACCCATTTTTCCCAGCAGAACATTGCCCAGGGCCTCATACTCCCTCCACCGGCTCTTCGTCCCACAGTGCATCCTGGTGCCATCACTTCCCAAGGTAAACGGCACACACATGACTCATCTGACCAGGCAACCTTCTTCCACTGCTCCAAAGTCCAGTTCCTATGCTTGCGTGGCCATTGTAGGCACTTTCGACAGTAGACAGGGGTTATCATAGGCATTCTGAGTGGTCTGCAGCTACACAGCCCCATACGCAGCAGTGTGCGATGCACAGTGTCTTGTAACACATTCCTTCCATAACATCATTACAATTTTGTGACTACAGTAGACCTTCTGTTGGCTTGGACACAACAGGATAGCCTTCGTTTCCCTCGTGCATCAAGTAAGTCATAAGTCGTCGGTTTGTCTGTCAGTGAATTCTCACCACTGACCGGGAGCAACACACAAGCCTTGCCGTTTCAGAGATACTCGCCTTGCCTAACAATTTGGCCCTTGTCAAAGTCGCTCATATCTTAGAATTCCTGCCCATTTCTCCTGCATCCAACATGTTGATTACGAAAACAGATTGTTTGCTTACCACCCAATCTACTCAGATCTTAATGTCACGTTCCAGGCAACCCATAACCCGTGTTTTTCCAACCTTCTGCCCAGGAAAGTGCACTGGAATGGCAGTCAAACCCGTGACTTCCCACCCGTGAACTCGTACTAGATCGATGTACTCCCAGTTCCGCACTCTGACAACAAACAACAATGGCAGCCCCTACGGATGTGGTGTTTATGCAAGTGCACGGTAAAATAACGTAAAATAAAAGGTATAACTGCTTCTCTTGCCTTATGTGCTGTTTTTCCTCCTCCGTTTCCCTCAAATAAGCAAGGAGTAAGCACCTTTGGCAATAGAAATGATTGTAAATGAGCATAAGCCCCGTACGGTCCGCAATGCTGATTTGTTTACACTCAGGCAGTTTGGCGTGACTTGCCTGGAATGCTACAGAATCATGAGTCGTGGTTTGAAGTCTGACTTACAGGCTCAAAAACCTGCCTGGAACGCAGCATAATATGTGGCCTTGTGAGGAGGTGAGCAACGATATTCGCTTCACCTGTGACTGGTCATAATGTTTGGCTCATAATGTCCAGCTACATATCATTGTGAACATATAAATTTGATTTTGCACCAGTCAACCAGTAATTTTGTCAATTTATGCAAAAAGAATATAGTCTGTGTAAACCAGAAGCTGCAAAATTACCTTAGTATTGTACTGAATTTCTGAGTAAAACTGAATATTAAATGAGGAAAAATAGACTTGATTTTAACACACCTCCTCTTTATCTCTAGAATCAGAGAAAGAATACCATTCCGAATGGTAGCACATTTTTAGATTTTGACTGATTGTACAAAACAATTTAAACTTACATAGACTATTTGTTTATTACAAGACTATTAAGTAAATAGGGTCCATTTTGAATTCATGCAGGCTATAATTGTGTGTAAGATACCTAAAAAATTAACAGTGAAATTAGCCTTAGAAAGACCAATTAGTCTGCCATTCTTGTTCCAAAAATGTTTAAAATGTCATTTCCACCACATAATTCTGTTAACCACAATATGTTGTTTGAGATGGATGATTCTAAAGCATTTTATTTTCTAAAAGTCCACAGGGCCTAGTGTCCATTCTGGAATAAAAGAAAGAAAAGAAAAAAAAGAGAGGAAGTTGATTGGAGGAAGGCTGGGCTGGCCAGCAGCGGGTGGTCGGATAGACGGGGCATTAACCCGGCAGAGCCGGTCTGCCAACCAAACCCTCCATCACAGCTGTCCTGCCTGGCACCATGCCACACTGAGAGGAGGAGACAGAAACAAGGGAAAGAGCGTGAAAATGAGAGAACAAGAAGAACAAGAGTAGGAGAAACATTATGCTATTGTTGGTCATTGTATCACGGGGGGCAAGGCACTGGAGAAAGAACAGCAGCTAATCTTTCCAAGCATATGGATGCTAGCAGGACAGACAGAGGGACACAGTTAGAATAAAAGAGAGCTTGATAGAGAAAAAGAGAGATGAGAGAGAGAGAGAAAACAACAGATAGCTTCAAATCTGGGCAGCTGGTCAGTGAGTCTGGGGTGAATATGTTTACTCAAATACAAAATGGGCTTTTAGGGCGATGACAATAGGGCAGGAGTCTAGCCATTAAACACTCTGGGATAATCCGTATTGACTGAACGCTACCAGAGAAACCTAACTGAGTGGCACAAGGCGCTTATACATTTAATGGGTGATCTTATTACACACACACACACACAAAGGCAGGAAGGGTGGATGTCGGGGGTCTTTGACATGACCCTAAACACACGTCGAACTCTGCATGAAAACACGATTGTTACTACTTCTCAATTTTTTTTTTAAAACTAACCCTATACAAAAGTTATCTAGCACCTAACCCTGGTGGTAAGCCTAAACTTAGATTGTAAATCTGAATGTTGTTCCAGGATCAACAAAGATGTTGCACTTGTTGCACTTGGTGAAATCTGGTTCTGCACTTAGGTCACAACACCCTAGAAACCGCATAGCAACATGCTTAAACCTCCCACAACAACCTAGAAACCACATAACAAACTAAAACTAGGATTTTCACAGAAACAATCCTGGCAACAACCGACAACACCCTATCAACCACATAGGGGTCTAAAACCACCTTAGAACTCCTTAGCAATCGCAAAGCAAGCACTGGCAACCAACCACAACACCCTAGAAAAAGCATAGCAACACCCTGGCAACCACCCACCCAGTCACAACTCTCTAGCAACGACATATACATATTCTAAATCCATCACAGAACTAGCATCTTCATAGCAACACCCTGGATACCACCCACAACCCCCTTGCAAAAGCATAGCAACGGCCACAAGTATTCCCCCATCTGTTCTACTATACATCAGCTATACCACAATGTATCAGTGAATCACTCCCATTGCTCAGTGCTCTGAAGTGACTCTTGACTTTTCCCTGATTAATATGCGTCTGGAGTAACAAACGCATTAACACGCATGCTCACTGTGACCGGTCTGACTCCCTGTTGTTTGTCTGTTGTCACTGTTTGTTTGCCTCTTTTTACTCCTTTAGTTTTTGCAAACCAAAGCCCCATCTGCTGGATCATCAACACGCTTGAGTATTTTAATTCACATCTTCAGATACCATCTGCCCGCCACCCTCTTCCCCTCACACACACACACACACACACACACACAAATACGATCACACTCATACACACACCCTAAATATGATCTCACCCCAGCGAACATCACCTGTCTCCTCTGTTTAGGGTTGGATACTTGTTACACTCTAACATCTGCCACTCTCTAAACTGCAGCTCTCAATGCAACCCTCTGACGTCAAACCACCCAGCCCTGAATTCAGCAAAAACTTCTTTAGGAATCTCCATTATCAGTTTACATTACTTTTTCAGCCAGTTGTTTTGTAAATGTCTTTCTCTCTTTGCTTCTAGCTCTGTCTAAATTCGCTTTTTGGTATTTTAGCGACAAGCCAACTTGTTTTTTTATCAAATAACAACAACAACAACAACAACAAAAGTTTAAGTAAAGCAAGCTCAACAGTTAACATGATTTCACCAAGTAGAACATTTCAATCAACCAATCAGATTTGAGAGATAGCTTTTTAGTTAATGTCAAGTTTAGGCTAACCACAAGGTTTAGGGCTTCTACACCATTATTATTCAGCAATATTTTTTCCTCTGAGTTTAGGGATAAATTATGGATAGGGTTAGATTTCGAGGTAGAGACAGGGTTAGGACTATGTTTTTGGAAAGGATTTTTAAAAATTATTTTTTTTATTTTTTTAGGAATGTCTTACTTGGAAAATCATTTAAACCAGAAAATATAGCTACTTACCATGTTACAACATTTTTATAGCACTTTTCTCAATATGTATTGTTGTTACCAGTGTTATTTTAGTATTATTTATATACTATTATATATGTATTATTATAATAGTGTATACATATTCATATTAACTATTAAAGTATATAATATTAATATAAATACTTATTAATATTAATTTCAGTTTGATTTTATTTTCAATTGAGTAATTTTGTTATGTACCAATATTTTAGGTTATTTTGATACATTGTTTCGTTTATTTTGATATATTAAGTTTCATTTATTTTTATTTCAGTTTTAGTTTTAGCTTTTGTTTATTTAGTCATTTTAGTGCTTCAAACTTATTTCATTTAGATGCCAAGTTGCCAAAATTTCTAATTTCAGTGTTTAAGTTTGATGACATTTTATGTTACAGTGCCCTGTTACACATTACATGTAGTTACTACAGTAATAACTACAATTATGCATAATTATATGCAACTAACCCTAAATCAAGATCTAATCCTAACCCTTTAGAAAGTACATGTAGTTAATTAATATTACTCAGTACGAACATGTATAATTACAATGTAACAAGGACACCTTAAAATAAAGTGTAACCTTAAGTTTTTCATCTAATGTTTATATTTTGTTTTATTTCAGCTTTATTACAATTGAAAAAAAAAAGGTTTTAATAGTTTTAGTTAACTGTAACAACCCTGATTGTGACAAAGCAGCTTCACACCATTTGCTCATCTTTTTTTTTTTAAAAAAAGGGAAAAAAAGAAGAAATCACAAAAAAAATCACATTTTAAATTGCAATTGTGCAGCACTGGTTTCAACCAGCGGGCCACCCAGATAAACCAGTTAAACACCAGTTTGACCATGCAGGCCTCAAATCCAGGTAGACAAGCTAAAGACCAGTAAGAGCAGTAAACCAGCTTAAACTGATTCAGACTGTTTTTGTTTTCTCCTAACAAGGATGCGTAGTCTGAGACATAATAACCCAAACCCAAAGTTAAACCACTAAGTTAAATGTCAAGAAATACAATGCCCCTGAAGACAAATGGGCTGGGATGGAATTTTGACCTGTCGATTAGCGTAAAATGCTAGCTCTGCTACAGAGCAGCATTCATAGACTCAATTAGCCATCTCTGCCCAGCCGCTACCCTCAGGTACCATAATCATATCAGCCTGACAGGATTTCATTAAGAATCAATCTACTGGAGAACAAGGGACAAAAACACCCTAAACTGCATCCAGCGAGCTCTCACGGGCACTGTCTGGAACGGCTTACGCTAACGGTGCTGCAGACACTACACCCTCCACTGACTGCCTGTCAGAGTGAATACGAGGATATAAAAGTTGGTCAGCCGTACTTTGGTAAGTGCGGAGAAGGCGATGTGGGTTTATGCGGTGCGACGTGCTGTTATTACTGCTGATTTTATAGCAGTCATTATGCGACGCTCTCTCTCTCGCTTGGTCCTGGCTAATAATGAGAGTCATTACAGTTCAGCTACACACTCCATTTGGATCTCATAACTACTAAAGTCCCTGATTATACTGAGCAACACATAATGAAAGAGAGGAAAGAGGGGCATTTTTGAGGATGAGCTCTTGTCAAAGCCTTGTGAATGTAACCTGAGGCTCAGGGCCTGCAGCACTTGGCTTTTGTAGAGGAGAGAAACCACACAAACACTCTCTCTCTCACACACACACACACACACACACACACGTCTCTTAGCCATCTGGAGCATGAGCTGTGACCCAGCTTTCACTCAGCAAGGAGGCCACTACACACACAGTCACACATGCACATATGTGCCACCACTTTCTTTGCTTTTCTTTCTTTTCTAATGTTTCTCTCTCTTCCTTTTTCCATTTCCTTTCCTATCCATCAAACTCCCTCATTTGCCCGCCCCTCTCCCCATCTCCTCCTCTCTCAGAGATAGACTGATCAGAACCCGAGGCGGGGAGACGGAGAAGGGGGCAGCGAGACAGAGGGATGGAGAAGGTGATCTTGCGTATCGCTTACATCTGGGAGCGGAACAATGACAGCTGCTGATGTCAAACAGGTGCTGAGCTTCAGGCCCGCAGGGAGGGAGGAGGGTGTGTCCGCAACCCACACAAACTTACACTCAGAGACACTCAAATACAAGTCAAATGTGTGCAATTTCCAAAATTGGAAGACAAAATCCAACAAGGAATCCAAATTATGCTGTGGCCCAATAGAGTGTTAAGCTTGAGAAAGACAACGATGAGAAAGTTGTTTGGGTTTGTGGCTTTAATCGGGAACTAAGCTGACTAAATCAGGCCGGCAAAGGTTCAGCGATGGCAAGGAAGTGTAATTTAAATGCAACGGGAAAAGTGTTTTGAGGGATTGGCATTAAATGGCTCTGTATAGAGGACCCAGAGAAAAGGTTTCTCTTTAACAGCTCAAGAGGTTCTCGGTTATGTTATATTTATGTATCAACCTTCTTTGATGTTTCTCCAAAAATGCATGTAAATGAGACATTTGTTGAGACATGGTAAGTGTATAGAATAAATTAATTAATGAGGATAGTGTATCTCAGATTATTTTTAAGAATTTAATTACTTAAAAGTAAAAAGTAAATAAATAAATCTCTGACTTTTAGTTAAAACATAAAACAATGACTTTTACATAAAATATTTGAAAATAGGAATACTTTAAAATACTTATATATAATATTACCATAAAAATAAAAACAATTTAAAAAAAATGTAAAAATGGTTTATAATAAGTTTCAAAGAAGAAATCTCTGACATTCTGTTAAAAAAAAGTTGAAAATAAAACATTAAAAAACATATATATTTGACTTTTAAAAAAAGGAATCTCTGATTTTTTACTGTAAAAATCACTGTAAAAACAGCTGTAAAAATAACTGCAATTAAAGCTGCAAGCAACGAAAAATGGCCCCTCACACCCGTGTCACCGCCACCCGGTGGCTTTAGGAAAACAGAGCATGGTGGGCAACATGCATTTAAGTATATAAATATATGAGGACCACGTCAGTCATTTGTATTTGCCACACTTCCTGCTACCAGCTGGTGGCGCTATGATTATAACTACATTTTGGCGTGTAGATGTCTTCAGACCAGGACACTAATCAAACGTGTAGTTTGAGACATATCGGACATTGTATGCTTGAGTTACAACAACTTCCTGTTTCATGACGATAAAATCATGCTTTAGCACTCAGCTAAGTGTTGCTAGCATGTTTTAGAATGTTTGTAGCATGTTTAGCACTTAATTGCATATTTGAGTATATTGCTAGTAGTGCATCACAGTGTTTCTGGGAGTGAATTACAGTGTAAAGCATGCCATTTCCTGTTGCCAACAGGTGGCTCTATGATTAAATATTGGCATGTCTTCAGGCCACGACTCTTCTCACACATGTGAAGTTTGGGGAGACTTGGACATTGTATTTCTGAATTACAACAGCTTCCTGTTTCATGGCGAAACACCAGCCTTTGTCAGGCCACCACGGACACGCCGTTCAACGAAAACTCATGACATGCAACTATGACTGTAACTGAATATTGCCATGAAGATGTCTTCAGGCCAGGACTCTAAAACTAAAACCTGTGTAGTTTGGGGCAGATCGGACATTGTATGCCTGAGTTACAACAACTTCCTGTTTCATGGCAAACATCGAACTTTGTCAGGCTGCCACGGACACGCCCTTCAGTGAAAACTCTAGATCTTAACAATTTAACCTCGCAAAGGCCTTTGGATTAGACTGACCAAATATGATGATGAACGGATTAAAGCTCTAGAAGGAGTTTGTTAAAGTACAACGTGTGGAAATAGCAAAAACTGCAAATATTTTGCAGAGAAAATTGAACATATCTGACTTCCTGTTGGTTTTCAGATTTTGCTCCCGGACTTTTTTGTAGGTTAGGCTGTTAGATGTGTGTACCGAATTTCATACTTGTATGTGAAACGTAGCGTGAAGGGAGCTTAAAGGATTAGTTCACGTTCAAATTCAAATTTCCTGATAATTTACTCACCCCCATGTCATCTAAGATGTCCATGTCCTTCTTTCTTCAATTGAAAAGAAATTAAGGTTTTTGATGAAAACATTCCAGGATTTTTCTCCATATATTTCTCCATATAGTGGACTTCAATGGCCTCCAAACGGTTGAAGGTCAAAATAAGTTTCAGTGCAGCTTCAAAGCATTCTACGTAAGGGTCTTATATAGAGAAAGCATTGCTCGTTTTCTAAAAAAAAAAAAAAAAAAAAAAAATTATAATTTTATACATTTTAACCATAAATGCTCATCTTGAACTAGCTCTCTTCTTCTTCTCTATTTGAATTCCAGCATTGTAGATGCTGCTAAGTGTATTACTGATCTCTACAGGTCAAAGTTTGAACTAAATTTTAATATACAATGTGCTTGTGCAAGTATTTAACAATTAGTTCAAACTTTGACCTGTGGAGGGCAGTAATACACTGGAATTCTAATAGAGAAGAACAATAAGAGAGCTAGTTCAAGGTCAGCATTTATGGTTAAAATTTATAGAATTTTAAAAAAAATTTAAGAAAATGAGCAATGGTTTTTCTAGATAATACCCTTATTTTTCATCTGGTGTCGTTTAAAAGCTGCACTGAAACTGTTATTTTGACCTTCAACCGTTTGGAGGCCATTGAAGTCCACTATAAGTAGAATAATCCTTGAACGTTTCATCAAAAACCTTAATTTCTTTTTGACTGAAGAAAGAAAGACATGAACATCTTGGATGACATGGGGGTGAGTAAATTATCAGGAAATTTGAATTTGAACGTGAACTAATCCTTTAAATGAGATTTTGTAGGTGGCACTATTGAGCCATTTTGCCACACCTAATTCTGAAACCCAAATCAGATGTAAATTTTCACCACTTCTGATGCGTGTGCAAAGTTCCATGAGTTTGAGCATGTTTAGGCCCTCAAAAATGCGATTCATTTTGGAGAAGAAGAATAATTGACTGAGCAAGTACAATAGGGTCCTCACACCATCAGTGCTCGGGCCCTAATAAATAAGTTTAAAATATCTGACTTTATATTAGGTAAAAAAAACCCTGACATTTAAGGCCCCAATATCAACCTTTTGCCTGAGTAAATAAGCGCCGCCATGAGGAATTCCAGCTTCTGTTTGGATGCTATCCTATTTCGGTCTCCATAGGGACACATTGTCAAAGCGGGCTAAAAATAGTGTCTGAATTAACTAAACAGAAACTTTTTGAACATTACTAAAAATAAAAATGTGCGCAGAGTTAAGCTGTAATGTTGGTTGCTACAAAACAGCCATAAACTTATGAAATTCTCAGAAAGTACGTGTTTTGAGCACCAGTGAATATGAAGAGAATGGCTTGTAGCACTTAAGTCAAAATACTCCCCAAAAAGGGTATATGTGCGCTATAATCATTTTGAGGACAAAATCCCACGAACTCCATGACAGTCATAAAGTGATGGCACTGTGGAGCCATGTGCTTTTAAACCATTTTTTATAGGTTTAAACAATACATTATCAGCTTGGAAAATAGGCTAATTTGACCAGACTCACTAGAGACTGTGAACAGACACTGGAGACCGGAAACGTAAAGCATCATTCCAGTACGTGTGCTATATAAATAAAAGAGACATGACATTACTTGACTGGAATGGGCTTGTGCAAACATTCACATCGATCAGATGCTTTCTTAACTGCTGTTGTCTCACTGCTGTTGTTATTGAGAGGAAAGCACACAGTAAATTTACATATTCATCTTGCTTTCAGCATCGTGGCCAGCTTTGGGTTGTTTGCTAACAGACACAGGAGAAAAATCTGTGAATCATTAGACTTATTGTACATTTGCATGTATTCATTTAGCAGTTAATTTTTAACTAATATCATTTAATCTTATTGCAGAAGAAATTATATTACAGATGTCTCACTTATGATTTTCCCTCCACACAGCCTTGAGCAATGCAGCAGACACACACTTTCTTAAAGTGATAGTTCATCCAAAAATGAAAATTCTGTCATTATTTACTCACCTTCAAGTAGTTCTAACCTGTATGAATTTCTTTGTTCTGCTGAACACAAAATAAGGTATTTGGAAGAATGTCAGTAACCAAACGGATATCACCCACCATTGATTGCCATAGTATTTATTTTCCGTAAATGGGTGGTGAGAACTGTTTGGGTACTGACATTCTTCCAAATATCTTCCTTTGTGTTCAGTAGAAAAAGAAATTCGTACAGGCTTGGAACTACTTGAGGGTGAGTAAATGATGACAGAATTTTCATTTATGGGTGAACTATGCCTTTAACTGACCAACTATTATTTAGAAAACAGCAAAGCCTGCAGTGACTGTGACAACTGAGCCACATGCCAAAACACAGTTTCTGTCTCCCATTCAAATATGTCTGTCAGCTCTGCCAAATGACTGGAGTGAAAGGCACAGTTGTTTACGCTGCAGTTGTTGCAGATGGAGATGTGAGAGTGATTTTCAGGTTACTACAAGAGAAGTGCTGAATGAATCTGAGAACATTCACACACACATTCTATTGCATGTCTGGCAGATCAGATAACACCTTCGTAATAGTTACAGTCTAGCAGCAGTGTAATGTTAATGCAGTCACAGTTCATCAGGGTCGTTTTGCCTTATACAATTAACACTGGTTATAAAACTCAACACATTCACACCTGGCTTTATCAGCACTGTGAGTGCAGGAACTTAATTGGATGCTCTGATTTGCACCTCTAAAGCCATACATACATTCCATCCCTGTCTAATCACTTTGAATTATTCAGGGATTTTTAGGTGCTTCATCAATGTTTTAGAGCTCACGGCAACTTGTTGAGCCTGGTTTGAATCCAACACTGTTATCACTTTCTCCTGGCCAAGATGCAGAGCTGCATTGCAGTGAAGACAAACTTTTTTGACAATGCAAGGGTGTCAGGCTGAAACAGTAAGCCTAGTTAAACAGAGAATATAGGAGAATCACAGGATATCCAGGGCTTGCAAAGCACACCAAGACAATCTTGATGAAATTGATAACATTTCTTAGCTTCACAACACAATCTATGCAAGTATGTGAGTGCAAGGAGATCCTAGTTATTTGTCAGACTGTAATTCTGCATTTGCAGTGCAGGTAGGTATGTTATACTAGTATGTCAACGTGATTAGTCTGTGGACCAATTTAAAGGTGCCCTAGAATCAAAAATTTAATTTACCTTGGCATAGTTGAATAACAAGAGTTCAGTACATGGAAATGACATACAGCGAGTCTCAAACACCATTGTTTCCTCCTTCTTGTGTAAATCTCATTTGTTTAAAAGACCTCAGAAGAACAGGCGAATCTGAACACCGACTGTTACGTAACAGTCTGGATCATTAATATGTATGACCCCGATATTTGCATATGCCAGCCCATGTTCAAGGCATTACACAAGGGCAGCCAGTATTAATGTCTGGATCTGTGCACAGCTGAATCATCAGACTAGGTAAGCAAGCAAGGACAAGAGAGAAAATGGGAGATGGAGTGATAATAACATGATCCATGATATTTTTAGTGATATTTGTAAATTGTCTGTCTACATGTTTCATTAGCTAATGTACTGTTAAATGTGGTTAAAGTTACCATGGTTTCTTACTGTATTCACGGAGACAAGAGAGCATTGCTATTTTCATTTTTAAACACTTGCAGTCTGTATAATTCATAAACACATCTTCATTCTTTATAAATCTCTCCAACAGTGTGTAATGTTAGCTTTAGCCACGAAGCACAGCCTCAAACTCATTCAGAATCAAATGTAAACATCCAAATAAATACTATACTCACATGATCCGACACATTCATGCAGTATGCATGACAAACATCTTGTAAAGATCCATTTGAAGGTTATATTAGCTATGTGAACTTTGTAAATGCACTGTATAATAGTCGCAAGCTCGGGGGCAGGGAACGCACAATTTAAAGGGGCCGCAGCCTGAATCGGTGCATAGTTAATGATGCCCCAAAAAAAAATTTATTAAAAAAAAAATCTATGGGGTATTTTGTGCTGAAACTTCACAGACACATTCAGGGGACACCTTAGACTTATATTACATCTCGTAAAAACTGGTTCTAGGGCACCTTTAAAATGTTTCTAGCCATAGTCCAATAACCAAACATCTTAGCTGAACTGTTCATTTGTTTTCTTTTAAATTAATTCCGGGTACGTCTCAATTAGCTCCAAAGTCAGGTCAGCCAGTCTCAATTGCAAAATCCTTCCAGTGCGCTGAAATGTTCGCTCCTTAAAAAGTCCCATGCACCGTGAAAACCAGGGAGCATCGATGCACACTGGAACATAAATTGTGCAAGCCAACTAAATACACAATCTAATATGAAAAAAAGTATTTAATTTTATTTCAATACTGAACAACATAATCTAGCTAGCATTTATAATTAATTTACAGCTAAAATATTGCAGGTATATGTAAAAAAAATCAACATATTTATCATAATGTACTTTAAAGAACACAAAAAATTAATGTCAAACTGTTGTTCATAAATCCCTGCAGTGACAGACAAAGAGGATGTTGTCATGTCACCATCAGTGTCCCCTTACTAGTGCCCGAATTTGTGTACATAATATACTGATTCATAACCTAGGGAGCTGAATGACATGCACCCCAAGGATATTTTGCAATTTTATTGAAAGAGGAAGTTGAGATGACAGGAAATGATGGGGGGAGGATAAGGTTTTGATGGAGTTTTGGGGGCGGGTTTTGATGGTTACTATGGGGCAGGTTGCCACGTTTTAAATTTGATACATTTAAACAATACATTAATGATAATATATGGTTAGAAACATTTGTAATGATAACTGTTATAACTGTTAGTTGACACTACAGTTCAAGTACTTTAAAAAAAAAGAAAGAAAGAATGAAATATTTTTATTCAGCAAGGACACATTAAATTGATCAAAATAACAATAAAGACATTTATATTGTTTAAAGATTTATATTTCCAATAAATGCTGTTCTTCTGAACTTTCTATTTATTGATGAATCCTGAACAAAAAAATCATGGCTTCCAAAAAATTAAGCAGGACATCTGTTTTCAACATTGAAAATAATCATACGAGTAATAATGTTTTTTTGAGCACCAAGTCAGCATATTAAAATGATTTCTGAATGATCATGTGACACTGAAGACTAGAGTAAAGGCTGCTGGAAATTCAGCTTTGACATCACAGGAATAAATCAAATTTTAAAACATTTTAAAAAACAGTTCTTTTTAATTGTAATATTTCATTATATTATACTTTTTACTGTATTTTTGATCAAATATGCAGCCTTGGTAAGCATAAGAGACTTCTTTCAAAAAACAAATCCAAACTTTTGAATGGTAGTATAAATATATTAACTTACAAACACTGAGAAATATTCACTAGATTAAAACGTGTGACAACTAGCCCCCAGTATCTGTTCAATAGTGCAGTCATATGGACTATTCTTCTTTTTTACTTGACAGCAGTGAATAAAAAATGACAGAATTGTCATATTTGGGTGAACTATTCCTTTAAATTTTGTCCTTTGGTAAATACATGCTTCAGCTGAGAGGGCCAGAGCTGAACTGAATGACCATGAGGAACAGAAAACTGACCACAGAAAGCAGAGTCAAACCCTACAACTGCACACAGACACAACCCAAACAATACAGCAACCATTCCACGAGTGCTAGTGGTCACACACAACACCTCCTTCCTGACTCATGAGACTTCACATCTAAACACCCAGGTCAAACATTCTTAGCATGTTTTGAGAATATAGGGAAAAGCATGTTTACGCTGAATGTAGGAACATCCAGAAATATTAGACCTCAAGCATGTCGGGGAGGTGAACTCATGAGGCATGTGGGCGAGGCGCTTGCCGGCTAAGATATCTCTCGTTCTCGCCTTGTCTCCTGCTCATCTCTGGTGTGTTTTGTTGCACGACCACAGGGACAGTGCTGCTTCCCTGACAGGGCTGGGAAAAAATTTCAGGAATCTGCTCCTCACCGCGATAACCTTCCAAACTGTTTACGTTTGGAAAGACAAGAGAAAAACAGACAGAAGTGGCAGCGGGGGGAGAATAGGAAGGGAGAGAGGCACAGGATAGAAGCATCTGAGGCTTTGGGTGGGATTGTGTTCCAGGGCCTGACAATCGTAAGGCTACATGAAGCACAGAAAACATGGGTAACATAGACCGCATGCTGAGATATCAAGTGGACAAGTTTGTGACAGTCTGTAGGTCGTGTTCCAGAAAATGTACCCATAGTTTATTTGGAAATAAATACTTTGCTAAAGGCGCTAACACTAATGCAAACCCATGTGTGCACTACACAGGAATGCCATATTACAGAGATAAACACTCTTATTAGCAGTGTTTGTGTAACAGAGGCAAGTTAGTTAGAGCTCTGTGTGAGTAAACCTCACTCCCCTGGCCTCAAGACACGCGCTAGCAACTGATGCTAGAGATGGTGGTCTTTAGCATCCCTGTTAGTGTACCTGCCTCCCATGCTGGAGATGCTGGTGGGAGTGAGGTTTAGGGGGTGAATGTAATGAAGGCAAGCTGTGGGTGTAAACCGCATTCCCCCGGCCTCAAGAGGAGACGCCGGTTCGAATCCCGCTCTGAGTGGGATCGGGTCGTTTTTCTAAAAGTGATCAATGATACAATTTTCATCTGCAAACATAATAAAACATGGCCAAAAATTCTGTAACTTACTTTGAAGGAGGAACACAAAACATATGTAGAGACCAGAATATCATAGAGAATTGGGAGTGAGAGCTTTTGACTTGACCCAGTGAGCAAGACCCTAGCAACCACTAAACAAAACCTTAGCAATTGGAGATCAATATGCAAAAACACCTTAGAATACCTTTGCATTCAAAGCAGTACCCTGGCAACCACATCACAACATAGCAACATACTACAACTACCTTAGAACACCATCGTATGTTCATAGCAACACAATAGCAACCACCCACAACACCCAGGTAACTGCATAGCAACCAGGGCTGCACGATTAATCGCACAATACAAAAAATAACATTGAACATAAACGTGATTATCACTTAAACACGATTCTTAGTGCAATTATAAAATCGCAAAGGCTGCGATTATTTTTTTTATTCGCAGTTTGTCAATAAATATGGCTCCAAATTCTAATCCATCTGAAAGCACTGCGAATTTGAGTTGCTTATAATGTACATTTGAAAAAGCAACACGCGTCAAACATCTTTCCAGACATGAGAAGCATTTATTAACAACATTTAATAACATGTTTTTGCTCCAAACTCACTTCATAATGACAGTTGAGCATCCTTCTATGAGATGATGTGGCTTCTTACACAGAATAAGGCGGCCGTGTGTTTATTAGTCATGTTTAATCAATCAAAGCATTTCAATCTTCTGTTTATTCAGCTACAGAGAGATGACGATCTTCTTCTGCGGCAGGGCATATTTAGAGTTTCTGCGCAAGAGCACCCTCTGGCTTTCAGATGGAGAATCATTTACTACTGATCACAGAACGGTATAGCTCTGACAAGCTGCGCATAAAATAATCGCAGCCTTTGCCAAATAACGTGCAGTTTAATCACGATAAATCATGCAGCCCTAGTAGTAACATGCTAAAACTGCCTCACAATACTACAATATTCACATAGCAGAGCCCTGGCAACCACCTAGAATACTACCACATAGCAACCTACTTAAACCACCTTAGAACATCATAGCATCCACAAAGCAACACCTTAGCAACCACCCACAACACTTAAATAACTTTATAGCAACGTGCCAAAACCAATACCACAGTATTCTCATAGCAACGCCATGGCAACCTCTCAAGTAACTGCATAGCAACATGCCAAAACTACCTCAGATTACTATAGCTTCCATATACCAAAGTAAAACTGATATTTACTCAATACCAAACTGATTTTGAATAAACATACTAAAAACCACCTCAGAATATCAGCAATTCCCTGCCAACCACCCAAGTAACTGCATAGCAATGAGCTAAAACCACATTAGAATACCATAGCAGTATTAAATACTAAAACTGACATAGAACACCGTTGTATCTGGCTGATTAGCAACACCCTAACAAATCAAAAAAACAATGCTAAACTGCTAAGAGCACCTTAGCAACCATATAGAAACACCCTTGCAGCTAATCACAACATAAGATGTTTTCAAGTTGTTTATAATTTACAGTGTATGTGAATATACTCTTATTCATGCTCTTAGATGTTTATCAGATGTTCAAACACACTCGTTAGCATGCAATGCTTTAAAGATGAAGCCTTCTACATCTTTGAGATTTCAATGTGTTGGATATGTCCATGAAAACTTCACGCACACACAAGCTTTCTGGCTACATAACTATAGACAGCTTGTAGTACAGTAAACAAACAGGATTTAGCAGAGTTAGAACTAGTTCTTGGGATCATTTTAGCATTTACAGTAATTACCGTGACCCTTGAATTTCATCATAAATCCACAGGGATGGCCTGTTTCTGTTGTTTTCATTTCATACATGTTGATTCTAAAATCCCTAACTTCATTAATAACATCTCATTTAACCTGATCCTGATTTTATCTAAGCCATATCTCTCTGTCTCCTGGCGTTTTTAATCTCTTTATGCAAATCTGGGCACACAAACAGCAGCTACCTCACTGGCTTTCTTCCGGATGTGGAAGGTGCTTATTATACAGGTTTGGGAGGCTCTAGTGCTTGTGCAATGGGCTGTAGATGCAACAGTTGTTTGTTTTGGGTTATGAGATTGACATTCTTTGGAATTTGCTGGAAAAACAAAAACATCTTTTGTGTACTGGAGAGGGCTCGGAAAGGAAAGCCAGGGTTTTGTGGAGTTGTTTTCTGACGTTGGTTGTAGACATCAGAATTCCAGTCAAGCTCACAGAGAGCTGAGCGTCTCCACTAAACAAAAATAAACTCTGTCAAAAGAATCTCTGAAAAACATATCCTCATTGTAATCAGGGAAAATCTAAAATAACTAGAATTCTATCTTATCTAAAGTTGTCATTGGATTACCTGCGCAAAACTCGCTGACATGATGTCAGCCCTCCATTGCAATGTGCCTTGATAAAATAGAACCATTTATTAGACATTCTTCAATATTTGTTATACCAATTAGGTATAGGACTGACTATGTGTAGTTAATCTTGAGATACATTAAAACTAGACAGATGGGCTTGACCCAGACCTGGTTCAGGATAATGAGCCTCAGCTGTCTGAAGGACAGTGGAAGACCTTGAAGACCAAACCCAAATTAAAGCCATTACTCTTCATTTCCTTTTACATTTACAGCTCATCGCCAACCTTTATAAAAGGACATATTGTGTGTCTGTGTGTGTTCTTGTACAGTTATCTTTGTGAGGAACAATTTGAGTTTAAGACTATCAGAGTGAGGACCTTTTGGCCGGTGCTCACTTTCTGATACCACTATAAAGGACTGTTTGTGGGTTAAGACTTTAGGTTTTAGGCAGTGGTGGACGGTAACAAAGTATTTCTACTTTGTTACTATACTATTTTCAAGTATCTGTACTATATTTTTATTTTGTGAAACTTTTACTTCACTACATAGTATAAAAAACATTGTTCCTCGTTATTTCGAACTGAAGAAATCACCACCCCTTCTGAAATGCAAGAGCGATGCCAGTTCATGAACTAGCCGATTCTTTCCAGTAAATCTGCTGAACTGGTTCACAGATAACACTGAATGATACATTTGTGAATTGAATTGATCCAAATGTAACTGTTCTTGAGTCAACAACTCACTGATTTAATAATCTGGTAATGAGCCAAAAAAAGAACAGGGTTATCGTCGGAGCTTGAATGTGCGTGCAACTGATGGTCTACTAATGAATTTGAGCTTTTTAAGCCCATTGAAATTTTGCATTATTATGAATTTTTCAAGTAGCCAGCACTAGTAAATAAGGAAGCTATATTTTTCAGTAGAGTAGCATGACAATATCTCACCTGTTAGTAGTTGGTTTAGCTACACTGTACTGAAAACAAAGTCCCTTTAAGACAAGTCATTTCACTCGGCGGCCATCTTTGAAATGCCTCTCGGGTATCTTGGGCATCATGCAATCTCTTTGAATGGGGAAACATCAAATTCTCCAAAACTGTTCGTCAACCTTACGATTAAATTTGATATTTGAAATCACCAATGAAATCTAACAACAACCGGCTCATAAATTTAGTTTCTAAACGCTCAAATCATGACAAAAAAAACTGTATTTTTCAGGCTGTATCAAGCTAATGCGCAGGTGTAGTGGTATGAACTCAAGTAGTTATGTATGTATTGCTTATCATTAATATTATTCGTTGTCATTTGTAAAATATGGTTCTTGTGTTAAATGTATATCAAAATATATTTGTATATAGTATTGTGCAATGATGCCAACTTGAACATCACGTAGACCTGTAGACGCTGGCGGGTGACGCTAGAGGGCGATCGTGAGCCGCAGGACATAGAGCTTAATTTATATATGAAGAAGCCACTCTGGCAGTCACTGATAAACAGTTGAAAATAACTAATTCCTATCTCTGTTTATGTGTTTTTACAGGTAAGATGAGTGATGTGGCATCACAGTTTGTGTTCATAAAATGTTATACGTTAGTTATATGTGTTAGTTTGATGAATTTGTATATTAATTCGATAAATTTAACGGTTGAGATGCGGCCGGCGGCGCCCGCGCGATGGATTGCGCAATCGCGGCTGGGAGGCGGCCGACTCCGCTGGGCTGGTGGAGGCCGCGCGAGATATTACAGCAACATAATCATATTGCTTAATGTTGTTAGTATTACAATATAATTGTAATAATTGGTTATGAAAGAGTTTATATTTGTTTATTGTTACGTTTGTGTTCTGTAAACCTGTCATGGGTTAGGAATAAATAAATTGCTGATACAGATCGTTTATAACAGAGCACACAGAGAGACATAGCATACTAAAAAGGAAACTAAGTGCTTATACACCGTTTGTGTATGTTTATTGAGTATTGAGTATTATTGTCTGTCTGATGTAATGGAAATGTTAATGTGTTACAGACAGTATACAGCAATATATTCTTATTTTCTTTTGATGTAGTGTCATAAGATTGTGCAAAGTGAGTTTAAGGACATAGAGCCTAATTTATATATGAAGAAGCCACTCTGGCAGTCACTGATAAACAGTTGAAAATAACTAATTCCTATCTCTGTTTATGTGTTTTTACAGCAATAAAACAATATATGTGCCACCAGAAGTCTCCGCCTCTTCTGTGTGTGCAACACATGCGCAGACCTAAATGCCCGTCTCTTCGGAGACGCGCCTCTGACTGTTTCTATAGAAACCGGTGATTCTAACGGCCGCTTAAGTGACGCGTGACTTTACCAGTTGGCGATTGGGTCTTATTTAGAAGGCGGGACTTATTCCGCAATATTGCGCGCTACACTTTCTCCCATTCAAAACAATACGAGTGACACGTCTTGTGTTATTCTATAGTCTTTGTCTGAAAACAGCTGAGATATTGTCATGCTATAGCTGTTCAAAAACTGATATTTACTCAATACAAAACTGATTTTGAAAAAAATTCAGATAGTTTACTGAAGATGATGGAATTTTGTTCAAATAAAATTTATTTTCGCTGTGTAAAATACAAAGTCAGTGGGATCCACTGTTGTTTTGGACCCCACTGACTTTTATTGTATGAACAAAAACATAGCAGCTTTTGTGTTCCACACAATAAATAAACTCTTACAGGTTTGGAACAACACTTGAACAAATAACAGAATTGTATTTTTTGGAAGAACTACCCCTTTAAATTTCCAGCATTGTAGCTTGAGATGCAACAGTTTCAAAGTAGCTTTGAGTGAGGACTGTGGTACGGCCAATAATTAGCCCTCAAATTCAAGTTGATAAGTGGTTCAGTTCTTTTTCCCTTTTGCAAATCAAGGCTCTAAATCAGTAATAAGTCAACATGCTTTGCTGACCTCATTCATTAGAGTTAGATGAGCTGTCAGCCTGCCAGATCTCTCTATGAAGGAAAACAATGTGTTCTCATAAAACAGTACAGTGTGGAGCCCTGATGACCGGAATACATCAATTAAACTTCCTCATACTTTCATAAGCAAAGAGAGAAAGTTTATAAGACGGTATTCACACAAGGCATGCAACTAAAACCATGGAAACCACAGTATTTTATATACTCTCAGCAACTTGAGTGGTGTTTGCTATAAGACAATATCACTATTATTAATAGTATTGTTCAAGTTTTTTTTTCAAACAGATTTTATAGTCAGAGGCATCTATCTGTGTTATAACATATAACCCACATTAAAGGAGGAGGAGTCAAATCATATCTAGGCACCAGATCATACAGACAGTGGGCCAGTAAGAAACCACAATCACCCAAAGCGTGAAAAAACCATAGAAGAACTATTTTTGGTTCCCCAAAGAATCTTTCAGTGAACCGTACTTAAAAGAACCATTTTTTTTTTCTTAGTGTGTAGAACATTTTAATAATCCAAAGAACACTTTCCAATATATATATATATATATATATATATATATATATATATATATATATATATATATATATATATATATATATATATATATATATATATATATATATATATATATATATATATATATATATATATATATATATATATATATATATATATATATATATATATATATAAATATATTGGAAATACAAAGTATACAAAGTGCTATAACAATATCTTTTGAAAAAAGTCATGAAAGGCTCCATATGAAACACTTTCAGACATCTGAAGTGACAGATATAGCACATGATCATTCATCTATTCTTTAAACAGACATGTAACATAAGGCCAGAGACAAGCCCTGGCTTTCTCGGAAGTGATTGCTATATGAGGTTTGGGCAGAGTTGTAAAAGAGAGCGAAGGCAGTATGGTAATGTAATTTCAATGCTGTTACAATCCATCAAGTGTATACATACATACATCTGAATGCTCACAGAGACATGTACAGAAATGTGCAAAACTGCAGTATCAGAGAGACTATAATGACTGTGCTGTAGTCTCTCTAGTTCAGTAATAGATCTCTGATAGCTGGGTTAGTGTTCGATGTGCTCTAGGTTAAGTGGGTCTCATTCAAGAGCCATGCATACTTTGCGTAACACTCTGCATTTATCATGAAAACTCCTCACATTCTCAGCAGGTCATGCAAATTCAATTTTACAGCACAACCAATGGCATCCTGGCAGATTATTCAGCTACCTTTCTTGCAGGCATGGCTGACTAAATCAATTTCTCTTAAAAATCCCATAAATACTCCTACAATGTTTTCACTATATTATATCCATGCTGCCAAACTCAACTGAGCCATCAAAGCTACAGGTCACAAACTCAGCAGAACAGAGAAACACAAAGTGATGATCTATTACATTAGACATAAGTAAATTTCAGATGGCTCAAGAGACTAAAATGAATAGTTCAATGAAAAATCAAGATTCCTTCAACATTTACTTACCCTTCTGTGTGCCACACCCATATGACTTACTTTCTTCTGTGAAACCCCAAATAAGATCATTTTCACTTTTTTGTCTATTCAATGAAAGTCAGTGGGGCCTTGGAAAAACAAGAGGGTAAGTAAATGATAACAAAAATGATATAATGATACAAAATTAACAAATAATGATCAATTATTGACTGAGATATTGTGATTAAATGCTGAAATATTGATATTTTAGCAACATCCCCTCTGAACTTTTTTTCTTTTTGTAAGGCCATATCATCTTCTCTCTGGTCTAAAGCCTGTTTGCCAGTTTTGGGGACAGACATCACTGGTCATGTGCATCTCTATCTACTTCACACTGTCCTCAGGGAATGGATGAGGCAAAAAGCCCCTTCTAATCCTTCCGTCACCCAGAAACACACACACACTGACCAGTGCTATACAGGTCAATGGCAAGCTTCTGCCCCACAGACAAGAGCTGAGCGGGATTGGAGTCTGATTGAATGTCCTGGGTTAATTCCAGTCTCAGCACGCACATACATACACACAAACATACAGAAAAACGGAAACACTGTGATTAGATTGACTAGATGAGGTCTGCTGGGCAGTTCAGCAACAACCAAAGATAAAGTAGGACTACAAGCACAGGAGGGGCAATGCCAATAAAAATGAATGTGCATAAGCTGGCATCATGACAGAATGGGAAATGTGGTATGTTGTGATCTCGATTGCTTATGTAATACCTCATTTCATTTATATATTCAGGTAAATCTCACAAAACATGTCCAGCTTACATTAAAGATTTTTGCATTGTGACATTATTTTCATGACAATTAAGCATAGTCATACTTAGCAAAAAATGTTTTTATTAAAGCTGCAGTCCGCTGTTTTTCCTCTTTGTCGCCATCTCTGTTTGAAACCTGCAATTGCAGTCATATGCGGAACAGTTATCTGTATGTGCGTTGTGAATCGGCACGGCTCGTCAGCGCGGATGAATCTAATGTCCGCACCGGTGTGGATACTGAACTTCAGAATCACAGATTCTACGTCTTGAAAGTATGACCAATATAAGAATTTTCACTGGAAAATATCAGCTGAACAAGTAAGTAACATGTCTGCCACTTTTGTTCTGACTAGCTGAAGAAAAAAGCATTAGGCCTACAATAATTTGCACTGCCAATAATGATTAAATCTAATGATCGTTTAGCTCGGATCATGCCATGCAAATTATTAATACTGTTATATTTTTCTCAAATCGTTAATGTTAACAACATCAGCATTGCGTGACTGTGTATTTAGTGTATATTAGCGTTACCTGTAGATCCACTCCACAGTCCGAAGTCTTTTGCTTGTGACTGAGGGTGAATCTCCAGTTGTCACTGAGGATTGTCATTTGGACCTTTCTGGATTACAATCCGCCATCAGAATGACAAGTTTAATTATTTCAGCTGCTGTGAGAAAAGGCTATAAATGTGCCGCTACCGGCAGCATCTCACGTGAAAAAAACGACTAGCCTGGGGTGAGTTTCCCGAAAGCATCGTTGGTGAACCATGGTCGTAAGTCCCATTGAACTCTATTGTTAACGACGGAACTTGCGACCATAGTTCGCTTTGGGAAACGCACCCCTGGACAGGACTCCTTCCTTTCTGTTTACGGACGTGACGTAATGATGCACAGAGGAAATGCTGCATGTTTAAATTTCCCGCGGAAATCCACCATGTCGCTCTTATTATAAAACATTATTACAAGCTTACTGTTGTGAATCGATGCATGATAATTAGATAGTTTTGAACACTGGCTGGTTATGTACTTGCTCAAAAAAATGATTTTGGATCATTTTTAACCAAAAAAGTTACGGACTGCAGCTTTAATTAAAAAATTTGCATTACATTAATATATATATATATATATATATATATATATATATATATATATATATATATAAATACTTGTTGGCAAAGGCTATTTACATTAATTCCACCAATCACAGTCTAGTTGAGCCAGCCAAAATTTCAAAAGAAACCCATTCAGTAACAGGAGTGTGAACAGAAGGATAGTGTTTTTTTTTTCTTTTATTTGATTTTAGAAAGAAATATGACCCAGACATTCATGATATTCTTCACATTTCTATACATCTACATTAGTAAACAATCATCAGTACCTCAAAATAGGCATTACAGGAACTAACAGACAGTTATTGATTATAGAGAAGAGAAACATCAATTGTAATTGATCTTGACTTCAGTGAAGGGTTGCAGAGCTGAGCGATACGAAAGGAATGAGACAGTCTGGTGGGGTAGTGACCTGCCGTTTACATTCATTAGTGCATATGGTTCCTAACTCTGTGAACTGACCACACAGTTGAAGTGATCTCATCTTTGGAACAGGATTAATCCAAGATCTGGTTCAATCATTGAGCAAGCATGTTTCCAGATCAAGATAGAAGGGAGAGAGAGAACTTTTACAACCTTAAATACATTTGTACCCTGCAGAGAACGGCCCATTTCTGGCTTAGAGTTTGACAAAAAATTACAAGTGTGTCCTGAAATGCCACACAGCACTCAGACAGAAAGTGGCTGGCGGTGCCCTTACTTTGGCACAAGTCAAATGGAGAGGAGAAGGCAGGAGAAACAGAGAGAGAGAGACTGAGAGATGGCCTGTCTCTGACAGGGACAAAGAGCTCTCTGATAAGAACGGCAAAAAAGGAGGGATGGATGGAGAGAAGGTGGAGGAATAAAGGAAGGGTAAGGTCAGAGAACATCCTGGAACATCCCGACACAATGCGTGTTTGTGTGCGCGCACGTGTGTGTGTGTGTATCCTGGTACGAAAGGAAGGGATGTGACGCCGCACAGGGTGACGGCAGAGTATGACATTTGCATGCATGAGATTTTGAGTGTGACAGGTCTATACCTGGTAAGCTAAAAATTCACATTCCCTTTGTTTTCCGTGATAAACCACATAAGTGATAGGTGTTATATAAGTCTACAGCAGCTATAAATATCTTTCTACCTCAGAGTGATTTTTTGGGTATCTGAACAATTCATAAAACGCATCTGATGTTGCCAAACACAGGAGTTATATGAGACAGAGAAACCAGGCAACAAATTCAATTTCCCTAACCTTGTATCTACATTTGGTCTCTCAACTGGCAAAAACAAGCTCCATCAAATTGGTATGTCGCCAAAAAAGGCATGTTGTCAAATGATGTTGAGGCTTGACGTGACAGATGCCACTTTAGATTTATTTGTACACACATCAGTGTTTACGTTCCTCAAATGCTGCTGTTGTAAAGGAGCAAAATTTGCATATGACGGCATGGAAGCTGCGTCTACACATGATCAACCAATGACCAGCCACTGCTGGAGGACTATGCAAAGTATCTTCAGCTATGTTTAGCCTTATTTTTTAGCACTTTTGAAATCAAAATATTGAAATGCAAAACATTTCTTAGATTAGTTCACATTCCCATCCAAATCCTGAATCTCTGAGATTCTTATCAAAAGCCTGCTATGTAACGTCAAAATAACACGCCTCTACAAACACTCTGTTAACAACATCATATTACCATTTTTGTGGATATAATTCCATAGTAATACCACGTTGCTTGGACATGACAGAACCATTTTTTTTTTTTCTTCAAAGTACACTCTAAAAATGCTGGGTTGTTTCAACCTGTTTTGGTCAAATATCCAACCATTGGGTTTAAAAATGTAATTAAAAAATTTAAACCAATGGTTGAGTTTGTCCATATTTGACCCAAACATGGGTTGAACCAACCCAGCATTTTTAGAATGTACTTTTAAAGGGTTAGTTCACACAAAAATGAAATTTCTGTCATTTATTACTCACCCTCATGTCGTTCCAAACCCATAAGACTTTCCTTCACCTTCGGAACACAAATTAAGATATTTTTGATGAAATCTGAGAGTTTATTTTAATCGCCAATAGAAAGCAACATAATTACCATCATTCAGGATCAAGAAAAGCCAGCAATAATGAGCCGACATTTGGACATAAACACGGAAGCACTTAACTGCGCCAAATGCATATGAGTCTGACAGGGTAGACAATTGTTGAATAAAGTTATTTTTGTGTTGTTTTTGCACACAAAAAGTATTCTCATCGCTTCATAACATTAAGGTTGAACCACTGCAGTCAAGTTGACTACAACTTTAGTATGTCTTTAGTACTTTTCTGGACTTTCTATTGGGGCTGAAAAAAAAAAACTCTTGCATTTCAATCAAAGTGCAATGGTAATACCATTTGTTTTGTTGTTGTTGGAAATGGTAGTATCATGGTTTTCTTTAAAGTAAAATAACATGTTACATGAGTATGGTAATCATTTAGTACTATAATAGTTAAGACATTACTGTAGCAATCACATTTTATTTTTAATTGTGTAACATGTTATTCTATGAAGTGCCTTGGAGTACCACATAACTAGTTATGATACCACGGTATGGTATGACCACCTGATGCAGTCGCTGTACTTTTTTTTATAAGGGCCTGATGTTACCCTCATATGCACATAAACACACTTTCCTCTTTGCTGGATGTGAGCAAAGATTCCTGCAGACGCAGATGAAAGATTCATGGTTGTGATGGCTGAGCAGCAGCAGCCAGAATATCAGATTAATGACTAATTCAGAGAAATCCTGCTCAGATATCCAGCCCAGTTGCCTGGGGTCAAATCTTTACCCGAGACCAACTTCTCAACAACAATAACATCAAAAATCAGGTTAATCTCAACTATGTTGAGATTTGTGCAATTAGCAATGACACAAACATCCAAGAGATTACCTAACGCTCTTGTTGCAGAAAGATTTGCGACCTAAACAATAGGATTTTGCTGTATTTACCTGCCAAGAGAAAACAGAGAAAATCAATAACAGCAAAGCATGATACTGTTCTATTTTCCCCCAAATCCCATATTAGAGGACAGTCTGCTGTTTTCATTCATGGAAACCCAGTAAATTGGACAGAGTAGACAGAGTTAGTAATGACAATGACAATTTATTTATATAGCACAATTAATTTCAACTTCTGTCGACCAATGTGCTTTCCAATAAGTCATAAAAACAGAAAAACACACAACAAAAAGAAAAATTATAAACTATCCTATCAACCATACGCTTTAGAAAATAAAAATGTTTTTAGCCTGCACTTAAAAATATTAACAGAAGAACCTTGTCTAATGGAGAGTGGCAAGTAAGTTAGCTAAACTGCACTGGAGGGAATAGTTAGTCAGTATTGCACAACTGAGATCCACTGCTGTTGAGTATGCAGACAGGGATGTGGACAAGGACATAATATCATTGTAAATTCATGAGGCAGTTGTTATTTAGCATCTCTAGAGTCAATGACACTGAGCCCTGGGAGCAAAAAAAAAAAAAAAATGACTCAATGGAATTATTTACTTGCATGTGGTACTGGACAAATGATTCATTCAAACCATTAATTTTGCTGTTTTTGTAATTTTTTAAGATTATTTAAAAAATAAAAAACAAACGAACAAAAAAAAAAACAATGAATATACACACACACTTCCAAGTTTGGGGTTCATAAGACTTTTTAAATGTTTTTGAAAGAAGTCTCTTATGGTCACCAAGACTACATTTATTTGATCAAAAATACTGTAAAAACGGTATTATTGTGAAATATTACTACAATTTACGACTGTTTTCTATTTTTAATTTAGAAAACAGTCTAAATTGTAATTTTTTTTTTTTTTTTTTTTTTGAAGATTCTATGTAACATTATACAAATTATAATTTAAACATTATAAATGACTTTACTGTCACTTTTGACCAATTTAATGCGTCTTTGCTAAATAAAAAGATCTTTTGTGACAACATGCCCCCATATATGTATATAAAATGTGATAACCATTAGGGAAAAAACACCATTGTCCAGAAAACACAGTTAAGCCTTTTAACAATTTCCACATATCGTTAGCCTCATAGCATAATTGCCTAAGTAATTTTTTGGCCAAATTTTGATATCTGCCTTTGAAATATGATCTGGGCAATTATGCTATGAGGCTAACGATATGACAACTAGCCCCGGTCTCCTCTAATACTAAAGTAATCCCTCCTACAATTCATAAGAAGGGCCAATCACACTACTTCTCAACTATCTTCTTTGTCAACATTGATTTTAAGTGTCTATATCTGCATCAATAACCTCCCATGAAACCCAATTTGTTCTGATTCTAGTTTTATCCTACCAATTTTTTGAAACTCTTTCTCTCTCTCTCACGCACACACATCATGACACCACCTGAACCGGCTGAAGTTACTTGACCATCCATAAACAGAGAGATAGGAGGATACAGGGAGAGAAAAATAATGGTTGTGAAATGCCTCATTGGTTTTGACGGTATTTTAGGATGATGGAACTGTCGGGTTGCAGAAGTGCAGGCCAGCCTGGAGGCTGCTGGCTATTGCTATTAGTGTTGAGGAACAAGACTTGCCTTTCCTGAGGAGCAACCAGGGTGAGATTTTAACAGATACACTCAAACACAACCACACTGACCCAATTATATAATGGGGAAATTGAAATGCATTGGAAAATTAGTCAGACAGATTGTGATGTATATTGAAATAATGTTATTTTACTCAACCCAGAGTCGTGTTTGGTGACTTTGCACTTCATGTTTGACTTCAAGAGAACCAATGATGTCATTTTGACATGCCAAGTTTGGCCATGACCATATATGGACAAGAGCAGCATGAACAGTTTGCTAAATATCTTCTGTGTTCTAAAGAAGAAAGTCATGCAGGTTTGGAATGACATGATCATGAGTAAATGATGACAACAATTTAAAAGAGAAAAACGTACCTTTGCCTCTAATGGATGCTTTGCACTAACAAAAAAGTAACTTGCGAATACCACATAAATACCCATTTGATACAGTCAGTGCACCATGGTACTGCCCCAGTATTTTTTCGCAAGGGTCTGAGTGATGAATACAGAAATGCAGACAGTAGATTTAAACATGTGGAAAGAAGTCTGTGTGTACATCGGCACAGCAAAGCAAATCCACTGTGGAGAGTAATGTGTCTAATCTAGCATGAATGGCTACATCTGACACACAACCCGCATGACTGACAATATCTGATCTCTGACTCCCCTCTTTCTCTCTCAATTTTTCCTTCTCTTCCTGCCTTTTTATGTTTGAAAGGCATGTTTGCATACATATTTAGTGGTCATGAATGCAGATATGCGCACACACATAACCCAGTCAGAGAATGAGTGTGCCTTTTTTCATCGTAATAATAATCGTATAATATATATGTATGTGAGATATATATCTCAAAACTAAGATAAAATCTACTAATTTAAAAACATTTGTAAACTGAAATTAAAGAAATGGATAACACAAGCCTAAAACTAAAAGAAATGAAGAAGAACACACATAAAATTGAACTAGAACAGGGCTGTTTTGGCAGCAAAAGTGGGACCAATACAATATTAGAAAGGTGGTCATAATGTTATGCCTGATCGGTGTATATTAGTTATGTTTTTGTTATATACAGACTACCTGTAAAAAGTTTGTAATAATTATGTTTTGTTTTTGTTTTTTTTGAAAATGCTTTTAAGTCTCTCAGCATTATAAATGGCTTTATGGCTTTATTTATTTTAAATCTTACTTTTAATAATATCTTTTGAATCTTACTAAACAAGTAGCACAACTGTTTCTGATCATGTGACACTGAAGACTGGAGAAATGGCTGCTGAAAATTCAGCTTTGTCATCATAAGTTATTACAGAGACCTGTAGATGCAATTCCTCAATGAGATTCATATACTGTTGATTTCCTAACTATTAAAATTAATAGTAAAATATTTAAAAACTAAAACGTATCCATGGATTAAAAATGAAGACTAACATTGCTTATGTTAACTGAACTGCAGCTCATATTAAAATTTAATTAGAAAATATTACAATAAAACTTATACAAAATAATCTTGCGCAGGTAGATGTCGTCCAACACCACACAGCTTACGCTAAAAGGCTTCAACAAGAGAGGGCAGAGCTCATAAATGACTATTAATTCTGCTGTCTGTAATCCGTCTCAATCTGCTCATCCTGCCACAGTTAAAAGGTAAAGTCTATAATCAGGCAATGGACAGTCTGCATGAATAAACACAGGAAGATTAACTGGCCACTGGACATCGGTAAAGAGAGGGAGCTAATTGCTAATGCTTTAGAGCCTACCACCCGGCAAAATACAAGGCCTCAGAGTGCAATGAAAGATAAGAGCTTTCCCATAAGAAATTATGGAAATACACGGCATTAACCACTTAATGGATATGTGGTAATAAATAACATTAACCCTTAACCATAAAACATAAGGTCACTGTGACTTTGATGAAAAAGCAATTCACTGTAGACAAGTGCTAAGTTTGTTGTGTGTGTTTATGGTTGACCCCACCATCAGGAACAGAGCCAATTCCACTCATTCTTTCGCTTTTATCCATCAATCAAACACCTCAAGCTGCCATTGCACATGCCATAAGACCCAGACCAAGGCTGAAGGCCTCAGGAGGGGTGACTGTGTTCTTCCATAGTTGACTGGAGCTCCACTTGGACATTATATGGATGACTGTAGTCACATAAATGAACAAAAGACTTCTAATAAGGGTTCAGGAAATGAAAAAGGACCATAATTTTATCATTATTTTATGCTATTTTAAAGGTTCACAATTTTGTTTTGGAGGTAGATTTATCAAAGATTCAACAAAGGTAAAAAAAAAAAAAGAAGAAAATTCTTTGACATTTTCAGGCAACATTCATAAGATGTGTTTGTTTGGAGTCCTGCAGCAACATTACTAAAAGTCCTAACTTTGAAAGCAGCAAATGCGAATCACTTGAGAGTTTTGCAGAACAAGGTTTACCATATAGATACAATCAGTTTAAACAAAATAACCCACACAATTCTTGTGAATATCCTGAGTTTTTCTGTTGGAAACTCCCTTCAGCTGATTCATTATGGTCTCCTGAAAACAACAGCTTTCTGAGGGGGACTTTCATCCCACTTCTGTTCACAGCAGGAGATCTTCAACTAAAAATCTGAAGAGCCAGCTTTCCCCACTGTGCAGCAGAGTTAGAAACACAGCATTGGACCTCAGAATAAACATAATTTAGAGGTTCAATCCCACCATGTTTGCTGTAGTTCCCCCAGAGTCATCTAATTTATCCTCTGTGGTCCGTTGAACGAGGGGGTGGTGAGATGGGAACTAGTGTTTATGGTGGGAAACAATGGAAAAATTTGTGTGTGTGAGAAAGGCTTACTTCTGTAGTTGAATCTCACCCACATGAATGTTGACATAACTGACACTGAAAGCTTTAGGTTTCAGAAACCACATTTACAAATACACACTAGTTAATTGCTACTATTATCAAAAAAAAAACTTTTTTTTTCAGCATTTCTCATTTGTCAGAAAACTGTAAGACATGTCAGTGCTAGGTATTGATTCATTTCAATGATATAATCAATACTGATTAATTTCAGCACATTTGCTACTAAGTCATTTTAATTACAATGTTTGGTAGGCTACAGAGACATTTCAGTACAATGCTTACTACTGATTAATTTTGTTAAAGTGTTCACTACTGATTCATTTCAAACAAGCTTCGTACTGCTTAATTTCAGCACAGTTTTAGGTATGAATTGATTTCAGTGCAGTGTAAAATACTGATTCATTTCAGCACAATAATTGATGTATATTCATTATGTTGGCTTGACAAATCAAACAAATGCTAACATGCTAATTCATGTTAGCAATGTGTTAAAACATACTAGCAACATGCTAAATCATGTTAACAATGTGCTAATTTATGCTAGAAACATGTTAAGAACATGCTAATGCATGCTAGCAACATAGTGTTTTGGTATGCTAGTAACATGCTAATTCATGCTAGTAACATGTTGAAAATGCTTGTAACATGCTAGTTCATTCTAGCAATGTATTTAAAAATGCTACAAACATGTTAGTAAAATGTAAAATAATGCTAGACATGATAATAACATGATAAATCATGCTAGGAAGCTTATAAAACATTCAGACTTTGTCAAGCCAGCATAAAAGTTTGTCCTAACAAACTTTACTTTCTATTTTTAATAGTCATTTTAGTACAATATCTGTTAATGTATTGTTCAGTATTGATTCATTTCTAAACAATATTTGGTGTACAATTATTTTAACCCTTAAATGCATTCGCCAATCATTCTTACATATTCGGGTCTTTATCGACCCGGATCTATATCTAACACGGAAGGATCTCTACCTGTCGCGATAATATAAAACTCCTCTGATATTTGAGTAACAATTACAGAAGAATAAAATAAAGCATATTTTGTTACCTTTTGGAGCTTGAAATGGCTCCGTTTGAGCAGATGTTTTATGCCATCATCACTGTCCTCGTCAGAGCTCATTTCCCAGTAAATTCAGCAAATAATGGCCTAGTTTTATGTTTGAGGTCACGAATATGAGCCCATTCGCAACGTATTCTCAAAACTATATAATTTTCAACATCTTCAAAATCAATATTTTGATCGCTAACAGCTTCCCCAGATCCATCCAGTGACAGTTACAGTCATATTTGATTGCGTTCAGTACTTGCTCTGCAGTAAATCGCTGAGCCATTTCATGTTTTTCTTATTATTTCGTTTTCTGTCTGAATGAGTTGTCACTTCAGCATTGTGTATCAGACATTGCCACCTTGTGGAATAAAGGGTAATTGCACTTATTCGGTCATCGAAGATTCAATTATTGTTGTGCAGAAAAAAAAAAAAAAGTACACTCATACGCACCTCGGGTCCTTAGCGACCCTATACAATTTTTACAAAAAATGGATACAAAAATAGGCATTCTTTTATAATTTTATGATTTTTTTCTTGTTATATTCTTTATAATGAATTGTTTGAGGAATACCAAGAAGTTTGATGTCTCACTTTAAAAAATGAATGAGGAGGAGGGTAGTGAATGACGTCCCGGGTCACTAAATGTTCAGTACTGATTAATTTCATGTGGTGTATATTCATTTTAATATACTGTTCAGTAATGATACATGCCATTTTAATGTTCACTGCTGATTCATTTTACTACACTGGATACAGATTGATTGTAATATATTGTTTGCTACTTTTTGGCACAGATTAATTTCAATGCAATTTTCACCGGTGATTGATTTTTGAATGTGTAGGAAATGCTATCTTATATCGAAGGGCAGGCACATGTTCAGTAATGCAACCGCACACAAATACTGTACATATTACACAGACATACTTGTAGAGAGGCACATACAAAGCCTACATGCACAAACAAAACCCAAGACAACACAATGAGCTTCTGAGGAACTCTGTGATGGCACAGAGAAACACGGTGATTGTATGACACAGAGGCATTGGATAAAAGAGAGAGAGAACAGAAAAGAGAAAAAGAACCAGAATAAAAAGCAGGATTGAGGAAAGGCAGCAACATGCTAGGAGAATAACATGCCTGTCTCTAACCCACTCCATCTCAACCAATCTGCACCATACTGAAAGAACCTCTCTGTCTGTTGCTGCACAGATAAACCACCCAATCAGCAGACCCCACGATGCCCTCACACAAAAATACACAGAGAAACACATTAGTACACACACACACACACACACACACACACACACACACACACACACACACACACACACACACACACACACACACACACACACACACACACACACAAAACAGTGAAAGTGTAAAGGGGGTTACTTTGAGCTGTGGGTATGAGGTGTCTGTCACCTTTCTTTCCCTGAGGGAAGATGACAAGATATGCATCCATCTCTCCCTCTTTCTTTCACACACATACTCACACTCACTCTTCCTCTCGATCTCAGACTGAGTATTAAGGCAGTTATTACCTTAGAAGATGATTTGTGATATTCCATTCTAAAGGAACCATGAGCCATTGCATATTACACTAAAGCCCCATTCGTACAGGACTAGTTTTCCCTGCGGAGGATGGGTAAAATCATGTTTCACAGACGTACTTTGTGTTTTTATCCTGCCTGAATCGCACAGAACACTGTTTTTCAGCATCCTTCGAGAAATCAAATTCCACATGTGTGATTACTGTATATTTTTCAAATTGCTTCTTCTCATTTATGTATTATGTATTTATTTATGATCTGTAAAAATACCTAAATACAAATTCAGATACAGATTCTGAAAACAAAACATGGCTGTTGTAGCCGAAAAGTTTGTGTAATTAATTCTATGTTGAATTAAATAAAATATTTCTTTCTAAAACTACTTTGATAATGTCTATTTGATGCTTTTCTCAATTAACACAATAATGACTGAATTATCATTTGGGGGTAATTTCTCAGCCAAACTTGATGTGAGATTGATTAGAGATTAATTAGATCATGTAAATTAATTAGATTCAAATGTTTAATCACTTGACAGCTCTAATTTAAATATATATTATTAAATGTTTTTGTTTATTTATTTACTTTTTTATTTGTAAATATTTATTAATTTATATATTTAAATAAAAATATATTTATACATAGAGAGCATTGAGAAATTTAGAAAAATAAAAAATTTAAATTTATAGTAAAGTGTTCCCGGCATCCTTATATTAAAGGATTAGTTCACTTTCAAATAAAATTTTCCTGATAATTTACTCACCCCCATGTCATCCAAGATGTCCATGACTTTCTTTCTTCAGTCAAAAAGAAATTAAGGTTTTTGATAAAAAAAAATTACAGGATTATTCTCCTTATTGTGGACTTCAAAGGTCAAAATTACAGTTTCAGTGCTGCTTCAAAGGGCTTTAAACAATACCAGACGAGCAATAAGGGTCTTATCTAGCATAACAATCGGTCATTCTTGAAAAAAAATGTAAATGTATATGCTTTATATAAACAAATGATCGCCTTTCCAAGTGGTTCCGCCAAAACCGCACTTTCGTATTCTTCAAAAAGCTTACGCTGTATGTCCTACACCATCCCTATTCTATTTACGAAAAAAAAATGGAACTGGCGCTGCGTTCGTAACGTAAGTTGAATAGGGAAGGCGTAGGACATACAGCGTAAGTTTTTTGGAGAATTAGGTTTTGGTGGAGCCACTTGGAATGCAATCATTTGTTTACAAACCCGATTCCAAAAAAGTTGGGACACTGTACAAATTGTGAATAAAAACAGAATGCAATGATGTGGAAGTTTCAAATTTCAATATTTTATTCAGAATACAACATATCAAATGTTTAAACTGAGAAAATGTATAATTTTAAGGGAAAAATAAGTTGATTTTAAATTTCATGGCATCAACACATCTCAAAAAAGTTGGGACAAGGCCATGTTTACCACTGTGTGGCATCCCTTCTTCTTTTTATAACAGTCTGCAAATATCTGGGGAATGAGGAGACAAGTTGCTCAAATTTAGGAATAGGAATGTTGTCCCATTCTTGTCTAAAACAGGCTTCTAGTTGCTCAACTGTCTTAGGTCTTGTTTGTCGCATTTTCCTCTTTATGATGCGCCAAATGTTTTCTATGGGTGAAAGATCTGGACTGCAGGCTGGCCATTTCAGTACCCGGATCCTTCTTCTACTCAGCCATGATGTTGTAATTGATGTGGTCTGGCATTGTCATGTTGGAAAATGCAAGGTCTTCCCTGAAAGAGACGACGTCTGGATGGGAGCATATGCTGTTCTAGATCTTGGATATACCTTTCAGCATTGATGGTGCCTTTCCAGATGCAGGCTTCTGAACTGAGCGCTGATAACAACTTGGGTTGTCCTTGTCCTCTTTAGTCCGGATGACATGACGTCCCAGTTTTCCAAAAAGAACTTCAAATTTTGATTCGTCTGACCACAGAACAGTTTTCCACTTTGCCACAGTCCATTTTAAAGCAGCCTTGACCCAGAGAAAATGCCTGCGCTTCTGGATCATGTTTAGATATGGCTTCTTTTTTGACCTGTAGAGTTTTAGACGGCAAAGGCGAATGGCATTGTGGATTGTGTTCACCGACAATGTTTTCTGGAAGTATTCCTGAGCCCATGTTGTGATTTCCATTACAGTAGCATTCCTGTATGTGATGCAGTGCCGTCTAAGGGCCCGAAGATCACAGGCATCCAGTATGGTTTTCCAGCTTTGACCCTTACGCACAGATTTTTCCAGATTCTCTGAATCTTTGGATGATATTATGCACTGTAGATGATGATAACTTCAAACTCTTTGCAATTTTTCTCTGAGAAACTCCTTTCTGATATTGCTCCACTATTTTTCGCCGCGGCATTGGGGAAATTGGTGATCCTCTGCCCATCTTGACTTCTGAGAGACACTGCCAATCTGAGAGTCTCTTTTTATACCCAATCATGTTGCCAATTGACCTAATATGTTGCAAATTGGTCCTCCAGCTGTTCCTTATATGTACATTTAACTTTTCCAGCCTCTTATTGCTACCTGTCCCAACTTTTTTGGAATGTGTAGCTCTCATTAAAATCCAAAATGAGCCAATATTTCGCATGACATTTCAAAATGTCTCACTTTCAACATATGATATGTTATCTATATTCTATTGTGAATAAAATATAAGTTTATGAGATTTGTAAATTATTGCATTCCTTTTTTATTCACAATTTGTACATTGTCCCAACTTTTTTGGAATCGGGTTTGTATATAAAGCATATACATTTAAATTTTTTTTCGAAAATAACCGATCGTTTCGCTAGATAAGACCAATATTACTCGTCTGGTATTGTTTAAAGCTCTTTGAAGCTGCACTGAAACTGTAATTTTGACCTTCAACCGTTTGGAGGCCACTGAAGTCCACTATAAGGAGAATAATCCTGTAATGTTTTCCTCAAAAACCTTAATTTCTTTTCGTCTGAAGAAAGAAGGACATGGACATCTTGGATGACATGGGGGTGAGTAAATTATCAGGAACATTTTATATGAAAGTGAACTAATCCTTTAACAAATTTGTTCTCAGACATAATTTAGAAATCAAATCCTAACCAAATAGTATTTAAGCCGAGACATTGGGCCAATGGGCTTAGTTTACCAGGGCACAATGTGCTGTTGTGTTGTATGGAAATGACTTGTGCCCACAGCTCATCCATATTTCAGTCTCTCTGTCAAAACCCTGTCTCAACGGGCCTGTTGTGCTGTGGTTTCAGACCTGTTACCTCCACCACAGTCAGCAGTCTGATTCCAGTGAAAGGGCAGGAAGGCTTGAAAAGGGAATCTTCTTAACATGATTTTTAATCTTCTCAGCTTGCCTAATTAATTAGTGCAATGGAGCAGTTTTCTTTAATCTGAATGTGTCTTTATGCAGATCAGTGGCCTATGTCTTTCCACAGGCTTCTGCGGAAGATACTAATTATTTTAATGGGTGATGGACTGATTAGTGAGATAAAAGGTTGTAGATGTATGTTTTAATGAATCTGCAACCTTCTGTAAGGCTGCTTTGTCTGGACTTGAACCAAAATGGCCCTCGCTGGTCTGGTCCAGGAGAGCTTGTTGTCTGGTTAATATGGATACAATCTCATGGAGAGCTCAGATTTGTGACGTCCGACTGCATTTGGCTCAGAGAGCTACGTAATTACCTATGCTTTGTATGCAGCACATGGGAAAAGAGTGCAGCAGAAATGCATCAAAATAGCAGGAGGCATAAACACAGGACAGGCCTTTTCCAGGTCACTCACAGACCTGGAGGGAGAAAACTGGCTTTCTTCTGCATTTCCCCCCTGTCTTTCTTCCTTTACTCTGTCTGTCTCTCTCTCTCTCACTTCTTCTTGCCGGAGGGCAAAGTCAGGAATCGACAGGATTCAGTCAGAGAGGATTTGGATCGCTGTTCCCACGGAAACAAGTGAGATGTCGCTGCCATGACAACAGGCATCGTTCTCAGCGATGGAGTGCACAGGCCTGCTAGTCTTCCATTAGCTACAAATGTGTTTTTAACGCACGCGCGCCCCCATCTCCATTTCTCACACAATCTCTCTGCATCATAACGCAAAGACTCTTACTACCATAATGACATGGGAATTGAGCCGCAATTAGAATAATTGAAACAGTGTTCAGAACAAAACAGTCCGTTGTGACAGATATGGATCAATGTTGTGAGCCGAAGGAGATCTTGTTTTAATTTACATTCAGCTACATTGGTTATGTACTGTATGTGTCTGCTGAATCATTACGGTAATGTGTTACACCTTGTTTTCAACAAGTTAAAGAGACTTTCAACACTGAAGCACATTGGTGCATAATTTTGACAGCAATGTCCCTACACCTATTAAAAGCATGAAAGCTATATGAGTCATTGCAGGGACAGTATAAGGGAGAAGAGACAGGCCATAGAAATTGGAGTAATTTTAATGCTCAACAAAACGACTGTAGGAATGTAAGTCTCGCCTCTCAAAAAATAAAACTGTGGGTTTAATACAAGTTAAACTCAATCAACAGCATTTGTAGGGTAATGTTGATGTTACTGCAAAAATAATTATTTACTTGTCAAAAAAATCTAAAATATAAGCAGAAATATGAAGCTAATAATTTTATAAAACCATTTACATTAATTTTTCTTCTGTTAAACTTTTTTTTTCTTTTTCTCTTAAACCTTGAGTATTATTTGAGTGGTAAAGATGCTTTAAAAAACTAAGAATGAAGGTCTATCCCTAAACCCAACCCTAAGTGGGGCATAAGCAGATCATACACGTTTGCCAAATCATAAAATTGTTACACATTATCATGAGAGTGTTGGTTTGTTTACTCTAGAAAAAGTTGTTTTTAGCACGATTTAAGCAAAATAAGCTCAACTTATGATGCCATTATTTTATTAGTACAAACCCGATTCCAAAAAAGTTGGGACACTGTACAAATTGTGAATAAAAAAAGAATGCAATAATTTACAAATCTCATAAACTTATATTTTATTCACAATAGAATATAGATATATCAAATGTTTAAAGTGAGACATTTTGAAATGTCATGCCAAATATTGGCTCATTTTGGATTTCATGAGAGCTGCACATTCCAAAAAAGTTGGGACAGGTAACAATTAGAGGCCGGAAAAGTTAAATGTACATATAAGGAACAGCTGGAGGGCCAATTTGCAACTTATTAGGTCAATTGGCAACATGATTGGGTATAAAAAGAGCCTCTCAGATTGGCAGTGTCTCTCAGAAGTCAAGATGGGCAGAGGATCACCAATTCCCCCAATGCTGCAGTGAAAAATAGTGGAGCAATATCAGAAAGGAGTTTCTCAGAGAAAAATTGCAAAGAGTTTGAAGTTATCATCATGTACAGTGCACAATATCAATGTGCGTAAGGGTCAAAGCCGGAAAACCATACTGGATGCCCGTGATCTTCGGGCCCTTAGACGGCACTGCATCATATACAGGAATGCTACTGTAATGGAAATCACAACATGGGCTCAGGAATACTTCCAGAATACATGTCGGTGAACACAATCCACCGTGCCATTCGCCGTTGCTGGCTAAAACTCTATAGGTCAAAAAAAGAAGCCATATCTAAACATGATCCAGAAGCGCAGGCGTTTTTTTCTGGGTCAAGGCTCATTTAAAATGGGCTGTGGCAAAGTGGAAAACTGTTCTGTGGTCAGACGAATCAAAATTTGAAGTTCTTTTTGGAAAACTGGGATGCCATGTTATCTAAAGAGGACAAGGACAACCCAAATTGTTATCAGCGCTCAGTTCAGAAGCCTGCATCTCTGATGGTATGGGGTTGCATGAGTGCGTGTGGCATGGGCAGCTTATACATCTGGAAAGGCACCATCAATGCTGAAAGGTATATCCAAGATCTAGAACAACATATGCTCCCATCCAGACGTCGTCTCTTTCAGGGAAGACCTTGCATTTTCCAACATGACAATGCCAGACCACATCAATTACAACATCATGGCTGCGTAGAAAAAGGATCCGGGTACTGAAATGGCAAGCCTGCAGTCCAGATCTTTCACCCATAGAAAACATTTGGCACATCATAAAGAGGAAGATGCGACAAAGAAGACCTAAGACAGTTGAGCAACTAGAAGCCTGTATTAGACAAGAATGGGACAACATTCCTATTCCTAAACTTGAGCAACTTATCTCCTCAATCCCCAGATGTTTGCAGACTGTTATAAAAAGAAGAGGGGATGCCACACAGTGGTAAACATGGCCTTGTCCCAACTTTTTTGAGATGTGTTGATGCCATGCAATTTAAAATCAACTTATTTTTCCCTTAAAATTATACATTTTCTCAGTTTAAACATTTGATATGTCATCTATGTTGTATTCTGAATAAAATATTGAAATTCGAAACTTCCATATCATTGCATTCTGTTTTATTCACAATTTGTACAGTGTCCAAACTTTTTTGGAATTGGGTGTGTATATTAGTTTGGCAAGGTAATGGATATGACAATGTTGATTTGTTTGGTCATGACGGAATAGATCTGCTACACTGCTGCTGCTGTTGGTTTTTGCTGCTGCTTCAGAGCAAGTACAGGACTTGCTACTGCCAATACATATATGACACTCTGCTGTGAGCAAGTAAGACATGCTGCTGCTGCACAATATTGCATACATTAATTACCCATAGCAGATCTATACAGGTGAAGCTGGGGAAGGTGTAGGGTTTCTGAAAGCACGCTGCAACTGTTACAGCAAATGCTGACCAAGTGTTTGAAGGTTGAACAGCAAGCTCATCGGCTACTGATACAGCAGGAAACAATCAGCTGTGTCTTATAGAGAATGATGTGATTGCATGCAGATTGAGTTAAGGACCTTTCAGCCTGTGCCATCTAGTTTCATGACAGAACTTTGTATTTCTTGTCATTTTTACGGCCATTTTGTCATTTTTACAGATATAATTATATGAAAGCAAAAAAGTAACAAATGTTGTCAACTGAGATTAAACCCAGAATATTCATATAAAGCTACAATTGCCTATTAAAAAGAGTTTGTTTCAACCCAATCTCATGAAAAATCTTTGATGTTTTGGTGAATTTATACAAATTTTTCCATCAATTCACCAAAACATAAAATTGTTACGAATTGCCATGAGAGTGTGTTGGCTGTTAGATTGTATTGTTAATCTGAAAAGTTTACACATTACGTTAATCTGACATGTGGGAACATGAGTAGTGTGAAGTCGATTCAGGGTCCCAGTCAGCAATAGAACTTCCCATGATACAGATCAGGAGTGGGCTGCACACAACGCCATGTGAGAACGGGTGTCTGGCCTGTCTGTCCTTATCGAGGTTAGTCAGAGACGAGGGCAGGGAGGGGAAGAGAAAGAAGCCTGTCCTCGCCGTGACGTTCCTGCGCTCCGATGTTGCTCGCTCCACAAACCTGCTCCCCCTGATGCAGACTGACATTTATTGCAGTCTGCCCTTTGGGATTTGTCGTTTATTTTTTATGGTAGTTTCTCCTCCCTCCCTCTCCCTCTCCTTGACTCTGGTGCAGGGGAGAGTTTGAGCAGATCTGGAGTGAAGGCAGGGCGTTGGAAGTTTAGATTATTGATGTGCCTGTCAGGGGGAGTTTTCATCAAGCGTCCCACCGACGAAGGGTAGGTTTGTGTGACCCCTGTGTGGTCTAACACTCGCTGGATATCGTAACCTTTTTGTGAGGGGTGTGAGCGCTCATGTGTGATGGCCAGAGAGGAGGTTTGAGGCATTTTCAGCCTCTCTCAGATCCCTCGCTCCTTAATCAGGATACACCACGGCCCAGATGGACAACCCTGCATACCTCAGCCATAACTTGACCTCATATTCTAGACATAAAAGCATGTAAGTTACAATCGACATCTATAGCTGCTGAAAAAAAAAAAAAAAACAGCCCATAGACGGAGTGAGGGAGGATTGAGTTCATAGAGAAGATCATAAATTGTGAAGAACAAGGGGAAACCTATGGGAGAACTATATTTACTTCTACCATGGAAAATACATCAAACAAATACTGGAATTTAAGGTGTATTTAAATAGAATTTAAAGGTTCAATAATTACCACAAAAAAAAAAGAAAAGAAAAAAGGAGTTAAATATATCACTTAGTTATTTAATAATTAATAAATTATTTTAATAAATTTGAAAAAAAAAATGTTTTAACTGGCAATACATAACTCATTCTCTGATTAAAGAGGAACCTTGTTTCATGTGAAACACAATTAAGAAAGTCAATGAATAAATCTATACATGCACTCAGCGTATATGGGCTCAGTTCCTATTGCTTCATAGCAGCGTTGACCTCTTGCCATGTGTTCTGAATTAATTGCAGGAGGACCATATATATATCATTAGAGGCAGGCCGCACTGGACCACGGCCCGGGTTCAATCCTCACAGGGATCTCGGGAGTGAGCAGAGAATCACTATGCTATTTTGAAGTTCAAGTTTCCCATGAAATTATGAGCTATCTCGTCGACAGTTTTACAATCGGAGATAGCAGCCATGTTGAGAGAGTGAGCACTGAATCATGTCATACTTAAGTTAGCTGTCATCACCTCATCCTTGAATTCGAATCTGTACTTCAATGAGAATGGAGCCACATGGTGACTGAAGTAACAAACTCCACAGCTGCGTTAACATGGACCCTATTAATCCGAATGTAATCGGACTAGTAACACAATCAGAATAAAAAAGTCACCTGTAACGACATCAGTCAGAATTAATTCTCAAATCCGATTGAAATTTCTTTTGGATTGTAAGGGGTGGTTTAAACCTTTTCTAATCTGTTCGATAGGACATGTAAATACTTGATAGGATTGAAAACCGAAACTGGAACGTTCTGCACATGTGCAATGATGTAGAAATTGTGTAATGATGCACGGAACGAGCTGTTGTTGTTGTTGTTGAATATAGTATTATAAATGATGGTCTAATATTCTCTAAATTGACAGGACAGTCATTTCGAATACTATATTCAACAAAAACAGCTTGTTCTGTGCGTCATTACACAATTTCTACGTCATTGCACATGTGCATAATAATTCATTTTAATTCCTTCCAATCTTCATTTGTAAAGTAGTGCAAGACCACATTGTCTTTAGACTGTAATACACAGATGCTTTGTTTTTGGCACAGAAAAGGGCATTTCTTGATTAGCAACACGGCAGGAAGCTTTGTGTGCTTGTCATCTCATATTAAGGACCCAAAAAATTATTGTCCTTTTATGTTGGTTTTTATTTGGTTTTATACCATTTTCAATCATTTAATCATTAATCATAATCATTTAATTAATGTGGTGTAACCAAGTAAAACAAAATAAAATATGAGTTCATGTGAGTGCTAATGATCGTGTTTATATATATACTGATGAGCCAAAACAGTATGACCCATCACAGGTGAAGGAAAAGGGCCTAATTGTTTGGCAAAGCAACTGAGTCAGAGTATCTCTGAAACGGTAAGGCTTGTGTGTTGCTCCCGGTCAGCAGTGGTGAGAATTTAATGACAGTGGTCCAAGGAGAGACAAACCTCATACTGGTGACAAGGTGCTGTGCGCCCAAGACTCATTGATGCACAAAGATGACGAAGGCTATCACATCTGATCTGAGCCAACAGGCACAAGTCACACAAAATTTTAATGATGGTTATGAATTAAGGAATGTGTCACAACACACGATGCATCACACTCTGCTGTGTATGGGGCTGCATAGCTACAGACCAATCAGAGTGCATGCCCACTTCCAAAAGAGCCTACAATGGGCATGCAAGCATAGAAACTGGACCTTAAAGCATTGGAAGGATGATGCCTGGTTCAATAAGTCCCATTTTCTTTTAAATCACGTGGACGGCCTTTTACCTGGGGAAGTGATGGCATCAGGATGTACTGTGGGACTACAACAAGCCAGTGGAGGGAGTGTGATGCTCTGGGCAATGTTCTGCTGGGAAACCCTGGGTCTGGTCATTCATGTGGAGGTAAATTTGATGCGTGCCACCTACCTAAACATTGTTGCAGGCCAGGTACACCCTTTCATGACAATGGTGTAAATGCACTTCCTGGTGCAAGTGGCCTCTTTCAGAAGGATAATGTGTCCTGCCACACTGCACATCTTGTTCAGGAATAGTTTGAGGAACACGATGAAGAGTTCAAGGTGTTGTCCTGACCACCAAATTCCCCAGATCTCAATCCAACTGAGCATCTGTGCGATGGGCTGGACCCATTCGGTCCACAACGGCTTCACCTACTGCTAACGTCTTGGTACCAGATATGAAAGGACACCCTCAGGGGTGCACATGGAGGATCAGCAGGATATTAGGCAGGTGGTCATAATGCTTTGGCTCATATGTGTATATCAAGTGGGTGAACGGATTGTGACTTTACATGTGAACCATGACTCGACCTTCATTGCCTTAGGCTGGATGTTGCATGATTCTGATGGCCAAAGCAGTGCTGACAATATCTCAGTCAAGCAGAACATATACATGGTGTGGATTTTTAAAGTAAATACCTAAATAACACTACTGACCCTGACTATTGTTGTGCCAATGCTTTAAATGGTGTCACACTTAAAAAGGTGGCATAGCATATTTCAAAAGGAAGTTTAAAGGATTAAAAGGGCACATATGTGTCTCTAGTGAGGGAAATATGGTGGTATTAAAAGCACACGTTCAAATTCCCTCATTCCCATGTGCATTCCCTCACATAAGCACCCAGTGCTTTCTTTGCTGTCCATGTTTCCTGTCTTTCTGGGTTTGGTTTCTATGGAATTAGGCATAATGGAAAACTGCTTGGAGGTCTTGCTGCCTGGAGCTATCTCCCCCTCCACACGAACCAGTTCCCCATCTCTACCTCCTCAGAAACCCAATCCCCCCACCCCCATCTCTGCCATTCTAAATAAGCTCCTAAAATCTCTTCATTGCAGAAGACATCAAACATATATACACACCAGTCAAGCTTCAGTATTATTGATAAGCAACATCTCCGTTGATGACGTTGTGGTATGCCAAGCCGCCTCCGAATTCTCATTCCCGTTCTAAATCGAAATAATCAGCCGGGCTCCATCGCCATGCTTCAGCCGTTGCCATGGCCACCAGTGAACGTTCCCGGAGGTTGCCAGAGCAACTAATCAGGAGTCACATTGCATCCACCATCACCTGGCAAATTTTGACAGCGTCAGAGAGAGAGTGAGAGTGAGAGAGAGAGCGAGAGAGAAATGAGAGAGAAGGGAAAATGAAGGAGAATTAATGTGAGGGGGGCTAGAGACCGAAGCAATAAACAACTCCTGGAATATGGCTTCCATGCTTGCACATAGATTAATATGCACCTGCACTTGTTAACACAACAAGAGATGTATTAAAACCAAATGAAGAATGAATTTACATTCATTCAGTGACATCACTAACTCTAAAATTTACATAAACCCTGCCCCCGAGAACACACATGAGGCCATGTTGGGTTGATTTAGAGAAGATGAAGAGTTGTTGTAATAGAGTGTTGTTGCTATGCTGTCCTTTTTCGCTGGACTGCTTCACAAATGAGGGTCAATTCAACGCTGGATTTGCATAAAAGATTAACATGACAGCATATTCTAGTCAATGAGTTGAATCAACAACCGTAGCAACTACATAAATGTATCCACTAACCATTCAGAAACGTCCAGCTGCATTCTAAAAGTTGTAACTTTTTCCTAAATCTCTCCATCGGTGTCCCACAACAGTTTAAACAGTTTTAAAGGCTGAACACCATTACTGACAATTGTAATTTTGGCTGTGTGAGATTCTCCAGCTTTGTTGTTGTTGAGCAACGAAGCACGAGCTGTTATTCACCTTATTCCGCCACGCCCATTTTTAATTCTCCGCTCTTCCGCATTTTGTCATCCGACTTCCGCTAAACTGACTCGGCACATCCGGCAGCTAGATCAGTAATTAAAAGATTGTTTATAGTGAGCTATAACTTTAGAGAAATGACAAATAACGTTAATGCAGTAAATGTTTCAAATTGGGAGCACGGAGAAAACTTTATACAACGATCACATAGTCTCATATCGTCACTGTTAACGGCTGTAACTGGTAGACGATATGAAGAAGTGGCCAGAGTAAACCATGGGGCTGAGTTGATGGAGCAGCATGTAGAGGGTGTAGGTGAAGACGACTGGAATTATTTTAAATCAGTTTTGTTAAAGATAACTTTGTGATTTGTATTTTAGAAAATGTGGAATTTAATAAGTTGTGATAAAATCAGTCGTAAGAGTGTTTGTTGTTATCAGGAAGCTAGACACCTTTTACTGACCATCATGTTTCACCATTTAATTTTCATATGCAATAAACCAAGATAGAATTAATTTGCAAACTTGACATGACTTATTCTATTTAAATCAGAATACTTCATCCCTTTAAATTGTAAGCTCACATTATATGGTTTTATCAAAAAGATACTGACAGCTAACATCTGGCCACATTGTAAAGATAAAAATAAACCCCATCACATATGATCATATTGTAAAGGTTTATAGAAATAATTTTAAGATAGACAACATTTGGTCATATTGTAAAAGTTCATAAAAATATCTACATACACTATTTACACTGATTAGTTAAAGTAAAACCACAGCACAGAGAAACATACCTAAAAATCAACATTTATTCATCCTCTACATCAGAAATTATGTTGCTCAGAAGGGTAAAATGGTCAAATTCTTCAAATTCATCAATTGTAGGGGTGAGGTTAATTTCAACTGTTGTAAGATAGGATTTTGAAGATTTTCAGTCATATGACCCATGTACATTAGCGATGCGCCTGGTGTTGGTGGTGTCTTCTTCAGAGAGTTGCATGCGTCTCTTGGTGAATGCTGGAATGACACGTTTCACCTTCCTTTGATATTCAACAGTGTTTTGATCTGTCTGCATTGACAACATTGTATGCGAACTGAACTTAGCTGGATGACATCACTGTTTACTCCAGTGCTGATATAGATAAATTATCATCCTGATATAACCACCCTATACCACCCTAATGATCACCCTGCAATAAATTACACGCAGCTCCATCAGAGTCGTCAGGAGCTGATCCCAAGTGTGTAGCTGGAAACTGTTGGTGTATATATTGGTAAGGTGCTCGGCGACTGAATGAATGGTGGTTGTTTCTCAGCAGAGTTGTGTACAATGGCGCCAGCTCAACGCATTTCATTCTCATATCAGATGTAGGAGGCTTCAGATTGAGATGTGATTTTGAAGTGTAGTTGTGGTCAGAGACAGATGGATCCTCCCAGTGTGTTTCTGCATCACAGTTCAGGGTATGTGGATGTGATCATCCTCACAGTTGATCACTGACGCTCATCGATGCATCTGTGGAAATAATATAACTCATCTACCGTTACAGCCTATGGTTACAGCTATAGGATTACCGCTAGCGACTACTAGCTTAGGTCCCTCAACCGGAAGTAAGATGACAAAACGAACGTAATGGCGCCACCCTTGTTGTCGCGGAAAATAAGGTGAATAGCTTCACTCTCTTTTGGAAAGCGGGCCAGGAGCAGTAGCTCATTTGCATTTAAAGGGACACACACAAAAATGAAGTGTTTTTGATCACACCCAAATAGGGCGAAATGATCTGTAAGGTATTTTGACATAATTTATTTGAATGTAAATCTTTTGTAACTGACCCCAAACTTTTGAACTGTAGTGTATCTTTCGCAGAGAAGACAATCCCATATGAATAAACATAATTAAATCCACTAAAGATGTCAAACTATAGAGACAAGTTATGACTACTGATATTCATCATCGAATTTTATAAATAAAAAGTTCACAGAGCACTCAAATTTGGTAAATGGAAGCTGAAGCATGTTGGCGCGATGTGCGAGAACCAATGAGGTTTATTTTTGCCCATCAAGCAAGTACGGTTGAGCTTCGGTTTACCATTCATTTGTGTTTCGAAGATGAATGAAAGGCTTTTGGGTTAGGAATGACATGAGAGTGAGTAATAGATGACAGAATTTTCATTTTAGGTGAACTAACCTGCCTCAAATCTCTTGTTTTAACAGAATTTGCTGCCTGACATTCATTGTAAAACCTCAGCCCTGTTTACACCTGGTATTAAGATGCATTTTGGTCAATCGGATCACAAGTGGATGACGCTAAATACAGATGTAAACGGGGTCTAAAACGCTTTGAGCTTGTCCACTTTCGACCAATTCCAGAGGTAGTCGAAAACTCATTCGACCAGATTGCTTTCATAGTATTGCTTACATGTGGTCAAATGTGTTTGAACAGCCACTAAAGACCGCCTACTCTCTGCCTACTGACTTAACGCGTAAACACTATGGGAAGCGCACTAGCCAGACGAGATTTAAACTTTGTCGGCTGAAGCCCCAGGTTTGGTTTTAGAACAAAAAACATACCTAGCACAATGTTCTCTCACCATTCCTGATTTACCCACCCATAGACCCTTTGCTCGAAGGTTGAAAGTGGACAAAAGAGACGGATCAAAACACCAGGTGTAAATGGGCATGTGTCTGCAGTGTCTACTTGTGATCTGATCGACCAAAACGCATCTTAATACCAGGTGTAAACAGGGCCCTAGGGTCAGTGATGAAGCATTCCTGGACACCTCTCATATACACACACACACACTCTAGGGCTCATCCCTCTGTTCTCATGCAGTGATATGGACAGAGAATAAACAATGTATCACAGCTGTGCTCAGAAACACTGAACACAGCCTTATGTCATTCCCTCTCCAACAGATGACAGAATCGGTCCTACGTCTTCATATTTCTTCTCTGTCTCTTGCTCTTTCTGTGGGTTCAGTGTAGTCGAGCTCCCCACACATCTAATTAGACCATTACTGTCTTGATGCTCAGTTCTTCTCTGCCACTGGTAAACAAGTCATGGTGACAGTATGTGTGTTTGTCTGCGTTTTAACAATTGATGAGTGCGATTAATGGTGTCCATGCTTTATTAATTATGACAGGTTGTTATAGAAATGGTGACAGTTGCGTCAGCGCGACGAAAAATGGATTGAGCAACAGATGAAATGAGCTGCAGGAAGAAGGGGAAGAAACGTGAGAGAGCGAGAGCCGAGGCTAGGCTGCCATTTTGTGCGAGCGTCTCATCAAAAGAAACGCCACTCAAAGCGCAGCAGAGCGCCGAGAAGAAGAAAGCAAGAGGGGAAACGGCGTTTCCATGGTGACGGCATCGACTTTCATTTCACGCCTTCGCCTCGAGAACCACCAGAGCATGCTCTCACCTGCGCCACACGAGAACATACAAATACAGAGAGCATTCGCACAGTCATACAGACATGTTAGACACGAGCTCTGCTCCTAAACTTAGTGAGTTAGACAAACTTGACAGCATCACTGAAGGCTGTTTCAAATAGTAGACAGCAATTATATATCTTTTTAGTCAAATTCTAAGGCAGATCCTGCTGGGGGACAAAAAAGTTTTTAAACCAGTTTTAGCTTTGGTTATTTAGTTTTTAAATTTGGTTGTTTAGTTGGCTGTAAAATACCTTAAAACCCCTCTAAACATACACCATACCAGGCTGGGAGACCAGTAAACTAACTTAGGCTGCTTTTTTTCAGCAGAAGATTGTTTCAAAGCATTCACTTTCAGCTAGGATGCTGGCTTAGAAGGGAGCTGCCATGTAGGCAGTATGTGAAAATCAAAAAACTAAAAATATTTTATCAAATTGTGGGTAAATCTGGATCAAACCAAACAGACCTTTTAGGATTAGCCAAACTTGACAGCATCATTGAAGGCTGTTTCAAACCTATGCTCTTTTTAGTCAAATTCTGAGGCAGAGTTGCATGTCTGGAATACGGCAATCCCAGAACGCACTGCAACAAGCTCTGAGGAAAAAATGCTTCTAACATGGTGTACAGAATTCATACCAACACTGATATGAAATCATTCACTACTAAAAAGTATCACGATACTTGTGTTTACTATGCATTTGTCATGCTAGCTATACAGTAGCGTTGTTAGTCTAGCAAAATGCTAACATCAAATTCGGTTTGAAGCAACAGTAAGTTTTCAAACGAGGAAAGTTATTTTTGTTGCAAACATGTTATCCATGCAGACCTTGCTTCAAAACAAGGTTATTATAGTAAACTAAAACATTTTTGTTATTAGAAATAAAATAAACATTAATGGGAAAAAATATATATATATTTTTAAAAAACCTCATCGTATTTTATTTCAGCTAGTTACCAGGGAAACATTCTAATTTGCATTTAGTTAAACTTACCCCCAGTTTCACAGACAATGTTTGAGCTGTTTTAACTGAAAGCAACTTCACTGTAAAAAATATTGCCTTGATTTTACAACAACAAAAAAAAAAAAAAAAAAAATTGAGGCACCTATTTGCATCAGACTTATACAGACAGTATTTTGAACTCATCTAATTTGTGTTTGACCAAATAGCCTTTACATGTCTTCAACATGCACCCTCAAGTAATTTCAACTCAATTTTCCTCATAAAAATAACTAAAATACTTTGTGTAGCAGAAATATTTTTCAAATGAATAAGCACCAGTATATTTAAATTAACTCCAGTAAACACTTTAATCTGACACGATTTAGTTCTATTTTGTTATATGTAATAAGCAGTATTGACATAAAATGTAAAAAATATGTCAGTGTCATTATTTTGTCTCAAGATGCAGACCAATGATTTTTTTTTTTTCCCCTAGTGAACGTTTATAAAAGCTACTTAAATGCTCTAATTGATCTAAGGCCTAATCATGGCTTAGGCTAAGCCCTGTCTGTGAAACCTATATTATCTCAATCATACTAAAATAACACTACTTCAAAAACCTGATTAAACCAACCTAAGCTGGTTTTTGTCTTAGTTGGTTTAGGATGGTCTTCTTCGCTTTGGCCTGAACAAGCTGTAAAATCCGAAACCCCTCTAAAACCAACATTCAGAGCAGGAAGACCAGCAGACCATCTTAGTCTAGTTTGTGATGTTTTTTGAGCAAAGGAAACATTTCAAATCAGTCACGTTCAGTAAGGATGTTGCCTTAAAATGGATCTCCCTAAAAATATCTAATCAAATTGTGGATGAATCCAGATCAAACCAAACAGCATTTGTCAGGATTTGCAGATCACATATACTGTACAGAAACAAATATAGAGATATGATATAACAATAATACACAGAAATAATCAAGAATACTAATCCTTCCACATGCCTCAAACTCGGAAAGGACTACAGTTTGGTACAAGGAACTGCAGAAAGATGTATTGTACCTATTTGTCCTGGAACCGCCATCTCAGCCATCAGCCCCCCGACACATGTCCTGTTCAGACACAGACCCAAAACACCCAGTCTCCTCCGCTTTTCCTCCCTCTACCCCTGTCCTATATTTCATGTTTAATCTGGCCAAAGAGAAAGGATTTCTTGTCCTACTACCCAGTAATCTTGTCAAGGCAGATGGTGCCTGTGTGACCCAGATTAGCAGAGGAACGTTCCTCTCATTCCTACAAGCTCCAGACTGGCATCGCCATGAGGCCCTGGTACAACCAGAAGGGCCAACAGGTTGAAGCTTTGAGAGACGTTTAACAAGAGAGAGCGCTCCTCTTAAACAACCCGAGAGAAATGCCGAAGAGCAAGGGCCGAAATAATCAAATATGAACACAACCACACACAGATGGATCTTGCGGAGTTGCATAATAAATGAAGCGTGGTGTTGTAATTGGGAGTATATTTAGCTGTGGTGTGGGCTATGTGTTTGTGTTGGAGGGTGGGTGGCCCAGTTCCTTCTGTGCTCTTTAAACCGGCGGAAAGTCCATTATCTTGTATAGTGTACACTGCCTAGACTGAGCGATATGGACACACAGGATGAACGTAATTGTTTTATTTTATTACTCTCCAGGGATAGATTGAGGTAGGAGTGGTTGTGTGTAAGACTGATAGAGAGATAGACAGGGAGAATGTGTGTGAGAGGGTGATAGACAGTGTAGATAACAAATGACAGAGGTATTAAGCTTCAATCCGACGCCTGTTAGACAGAAACAATTAATCTCTCAATCAGTCATCCATGAATTGTTAATGAGTCAGTCCATTCCACAAAGTGTCAGGAGCCTGTGTCCACCTTTGATGGCCTGAATCATTCTCCACATCACTGGTCCTCAGGATATGGTGCCATTTGTGCCCATGACTCACTTCTGTGTGTCACTGACAAGATAGTGAACTTAGTTACATCACGGGATGTTTCTCTGAGTGTGTAATGAACTAGAAATTAAAACATCAATTTTTGATTTCACATATCAGAATAGCAGCCAATTTTCTTGTGCCCTTTTGTCACTATTACATTTTAATAGGTTATTATCTTTTTTAAAAAAGAATGAATACATAAAATAAAATAGATGACTAACTAAATAATTAACTAAAGACTAAACAAAAACACATAAATAAATAACCAACTAACTAAATAAATAAAATACTAATTACCTAAATTAAACTAAACTAACTACCTTTATAAATAATCAACTCAATAAATAAAAAGAAGAGTGACCAAATAAATAAGTAAACATTAAATATAAGACTAAATAAATACATTTTGCTGAAATGTCCAGGCACAAATGGCACCTCTCCTGAGCGTGTGTTTGTTTGTTTGTTTGCTTGCTTGCTTAAAGCAGTGCTTGTTAATTTGTGTTTAAACTTTGGGTTCTGAATATATGAATGGAGCTTTACACAAACCTGTTACGCCATATTCCCCTAGAGTATCTCTCTCACACACATACACAAACACACGCAGTAAGTGAGTCACTCTGACCTTTAGTAGATGCTTTACTACAGAGATGCACATTTCTACTGCATTACCCCCAGGAGCTGCGCTGTGGCATCCCTCAATGTTGTGAGATTATCTCGGGTGATGGCCGTTCCACACTAATTGCGCTATATTATTTGGGGTAATTTAGCTGACTGAACTACTAGTACCCTTCACATTCTCTTCTGTGATTCACTCCCACTTCTTCAACAGCTTTATTTCTCTTAAAGGGATAATTCACCCAAAAATGAAAATTCTATCATCATTTACTCACCCTCAGGTTGTTCTAAACCTGAATTTCTTCTGCTAAACACAAATGAAGATATTTTGTAGGGCTGCCCTCGACTAAAAGATTTTTCTGGTCGACTAGTAGTCATTTAATTTAAGTGATTAGTCAACTAATTACGTGCTTATTAATAAACCATATAAATAATAACAAAGAGCCTTTAATGCCTATAGCCCAATCAGCATTCAAGCGCACTCATAAAGCTTGCCACAGTGTACAGGAAAAAGTAATGATTATGAATGCAGCGGGGGAAAACAGCAAGGAGATTGCTTTAACAATTTAATAATTAATTGATAAACTAGTGTTTTCTGTATGTTCTGACTTGTCATCTCCGCATAGTGGACGTGCATATATGCATGTTTCATACAGATTACATAACCTGAGAATATTTATTTTCCATTTGAATTGGTCCATTTAAAAGTAGACATTTTGCTTTCTGTGTTTTTCATGTATGTGAGGCAAGTTTACATGGAGTTTCGGTTCTTTTTTTGGTGCGTTCAAGTTCACAGAGAGAGACGGCAGAAAGCGCACCATGTTAGCTTTCATTATTTTACAAAAGCACAATGTTTTATTGTTATTGTGAGTACACACAAATAAAATTAAAATCTTCACAGATTCAAAAGATGTGTTACTCTTATCTGTATGACCAAAATTGACAGAGTATTTAAAGTGCAAGTGATCGCACCGGCGCCTCCATGTTAGCTGTCATGCAGTAAGCACTACTATTCAGCTTTCACACTCCGCACAAACACTTGAATAGCCGATATTTTTAAAGTGCGCGGCCTTGTAAAGTTGCTACTACTAACATATTTCAGATGATAAGCCATATTTGAGGTCAATGAATTATCAAGGCGAGCATTTGATGTCATGCCCAGTAGACCAGCTGTTAACGATCTGTCCGTCAACGATTGCGTGACTTTGCCACTTTCTGTGGTGATCTTGTGAGTAAGCGACTAATAAAATTTTGGTTGACTAAGCCTCTTCTCGTCAACTAATGGTTAGTCAACTATTAGGGGGCAGTCCTAATATTTTGAAGAATATGGGTAACCAAACAGTTGATGACACTGACTATGTACTGACTATACTATGGAATCAATGGCTACAGTCAAAATATCTTATTTTGTGCTCAGCAGAACAAAGAATCTCATACAGGTTTGGATCAACTTGAGGGTGAGTAAATGACAGAATTTTCATTTTTGGGTGAACTATCTCTTCAACATGTTGTTTCTTGGTCCATACTTGGCATTTTATTCATTCTTGCTTTTCACTTACTGTGTTCATCCTGACTAAAGCTGCTCTTTGGTTTGCTCTGTTCTTCTCACTTTCATCACTTCTCCGTCTCTCTCTCTTCATCTTTAATGTACCTTGTCCTCGCTCTTCATCTTTCCCCTGTGCACATCCTTCCGTCCTCCTTCACTTTCTGTTTCTCTGTGTATCTAGAGAGTTTGTGTGGTGTGTGTTTAACAGACATTGGGCCATGCTGGATGCCCTAATCACAGGGGTGCGTCTATCGCCTAATTACCATGATTTAGTGGCATGAGTGCCATACAGCATCAATCTCTGTGCCAGGCGGGCACGCAGGCCTGGCGGTGCCAGCCAGCTCAGCTGCCCACGCCAGATCCACCCCCCGCCCCAGCACAACACAACTCAATATAACACCACACAACAAAACATGATACAGCACAACACACAGCACAAATCAATGCAAAAACATGATTTCTGTCCAGATACCATAAAGAAAATAAAAAAATTCTGAAATATCACAAATTAAAAGAGCTGTTCTATATTTGGATATATTTTAAAATGTAATTTATTCCTGTGATGGCAAAGCTGAATTTCAGCATCATTACTCCAGTCTTTAGTGTCACATGATCCTTCAGAAATCATCACTGTAAAAAATGATTTTAACTGTAAAATATTGTAAAAACCCTATGGAAAAAAAATTGTAAATAGGTTAACAGTAAGTTCCCATATTATATACAGGGAAAAACTGTAAAAGTTCTTACCAGACATTTATACAATTTTCACAGTAATATGTTGTAAATTTTATTTTTATAAGTAAAAAAGACAAAAATCAATGTATAATTTACAGTCAAAATCTATAAAATGATGTTCCCACAATTCCCTGTGTGACACTCCACATTTGAAAGTATTTTGTTTAAATAATCATGTTTCTTAATAGTTTTTTTTTTTTTTTTTTTCAGTTATGTACATTAGGGTTTTATGTTACATCTTCTGTTGTTTAATGAATGTTTATTGCAGTATTTAAAGTGTTAGTTCACCCAAAAATGAAAATTCTGTCATTTATTACTTACCCTCATGCCGTTTCACACCCGTAAGACCTTCGTTAATCTTCAGAACACAAATTAAGATATTTGAGTTGAAATCTGATGGCTCCATGAGGCCTCCATAGGGAGCAATGACACTTCTTCTCTCAAGATCCATAAAGGTACTAAAAACATATTTAAATCGGTACAGTGGTTCAATATTAATATTATAAAGCAACAAGAAAATTTTTGGTGTGCCACAAAAAACAAAACAACGACTTATTTAGTGATGGCCGATTTCAAAACACTGCTTCAGGAAGATTCGGAGCACAAGTGAATCAGTGTATTGAATCTGCTGTTCGGAGCACCAAAGTCACGTGATTTCAGCCGTTGGCAGTTTGACACGCGATCTGAATCATGATTCGACACACTGATTCATTATGCTCCGATGCTTCATGAAGCAGTGTTTTGAAATAGGTCATCACTAAATAAGTCGTTATTTTGTTTTTTTTTGCCGCACCAAAAATATTCTTGTCACTTTATAATATTAATATTGAACCACTGTGCTCACATGAACCGATTTAAATAAGTTTTTAGTACCTTTATGGATCTTGAGAGAGGAAGTGTCATTGCTCCCTATGGAGGCCTCACGGAGCCAACGGATTTCAACTAAAATATCTTAATTTGTGTTCCAATGATTAATTAGTTATTACGGGTGTGGAACGGCATGAGGGTAAGTAATAAATGACATTATTTGAACTAACCCTTTAAGTATTGTGGGTTACCATGATGGTGTTTTGTGTTTGCATGAATGACTTTATATTATTATATACACTTCAGCTCTTGGAAAAGCTACTTGTGATGAACTCTGATTCTTCATGTGGCTTTCTCTTTTACCACCTGCATTAATATGGTGGTTGTCAGTATGTTAAAGGTACAAAACAGATTTTAGTAGTGTTCATTGTTGAATTTATTGGTTTACATTCAAATTTTCTTAAATTACAGTTTTATACTGTAAAATTTACAGTTTCTGTAAATGTGTTTATAGTTTTTCTGTATTTTTTACAAAATTATTCTGGCAACCACAGTGAATTGGCAATTACAGTGATTCTAATATGTTGATTAGGTGCTCAGGTAACATTTCTTCTTATTATTTTTATCAATGTTGAAAACCACTGCTTAAAATGTTTCATATAAAATTATTTTCAAACCACATGTGACCAACATGAATACAAAAAGTTCTGAGAACTTGGCACATGTTTTAAACTACATTTTTAATTTATTTTTTTTTCTTTTCTTTTCACAACATAAAACAGCAAAGAATAATACAACACAGTTCAAAACAACATCAGAAATGAGAGCAGGAAGAGCATATGAGCAATCAAATGCAGTAAATGCAGTTGAGGAGGTAAGAGGAGAGGAGAAAAACAACAGCGATACAGCAGCAATTCGAGAGACACAGTAGGGACGCCAGAAAGCAGGAAGAAATATAGAGAAGAAAAGAAAGAGAAGCAGAGAGAATGGTGTGAAAGGACAGACAGAGAAAGCTAGTTTGTGAGGTGTAGAGTAGATGAAAGAGTGTAGCTGGAAGGCGAGAGGAGTCCTACACCCTGACCTGTAATTGATCGGGGAGGCTCAGGACCCGACACAGCTTTAACCCAGTAATTACAACACACAGCTATACAGCGAGTCCTACAGCACAGGCAGAGGAAAGAGAGAAAGCAAATACAAGAGTGGCTTGACACGATTAAGGAAATACCCGACTGCACTGGAAAACAATAAAAAAAAAACCCTATAAAACAGTATCTATGTTGTAGAAAAGTGGGTATCTGAAACTTCAAGGTCTCCTATAGTATATGCTAGAATAATATTTTATTTCAGAGCTCAGTGCTCTCTTACAGTCATTCATTACAGGCGACACCCTGTAGGCCACACTCACAGTTATTGTGTCTGGCCTGCATGGTCAAAAAAAAAAAGAAAAAAAGAAAAAAAGAAAGGTCTGACGGCATTATACACAGCCAAATAGAAATTAAACCGCTGGATTTAGAGCATCAATTCACATTACTTGAAAAACAAGCAACCTTACGCTAACTGAACAAAGTCCTGAGTGAGAATTAAAGGCTACTTGGCCAGGCCGCGGCTCTCCATTTGGATAATTAGGACATTGCTTTGAGCCTGCAGCATTACTGTAGAACAATTTCTTCTCTCATTCTCCGGCCTCCATTCTTGAAAAACAAAGTATTTAGGAAGTATTTTTTTTATGTTGGCTTGTTTGGGAAATTTAGCAAGAATAAACTAGGGCATGTCAGACGGTTTAATGCTAACATGCTTTTGCTCTATATAGTGGCTTGTTTTTTTCTACTTATTTCATAATGATTTTTTTGATTATTTTTGGGTGATTTTTGCTTGAATAGAGGCAGTGACCAGAATATCTCAAAGCACTTTTCTGTCAGCAGACCAAGCGGTTACCATTCCCGAATCGTGTCATTCTATACCAATCCATACTTGTTGACATGGATCTAATTTCTTTCTTCCTTTTTTTTTTGGGGGGGGGGGTAAGTACTGTACGTGACCATTTTCACATTTCAGAAGTCATCATAGTTGGGTACACTTCAATAGTAGTGAAAAGGAGACATTGTGTCATTTGCTTTAATAGCAAAAGAAAAAAATCCACAAGTGTTTCAACAACTTTCCAAAAGATTAAATAGAGAAAGAGATAGATTGATTACATTAGTCAGAAGAGAGAAACATGTCAAATTTCTCCCTCAGCTGTTATATTAGAAACAAGCTTACAGCAGTGACTTTTTTTGCAATTTACCAAGGTAATAGAGTACAACAGTTTTTTTCATTAATTTTTTCCAATAGCATTTTTAAAATAGTCTTCGTTAAAGAGTTATAAGCCATGAACCAAGCCAATCAGCTATGAGGTGAACACTACAAACTTTGATTTGAAGCAAAAAGTATGAAAATCAGACAAAACAAAGGTAAATCACAACACTACAAAAAATTGTGTCATTAATTACCCTACTCACCCTCATGTCGTTCCACACCCGCAAGACCTTTGTTCAACTTCGGAACACAAATTAATATATTTTTGATGGTCCGAGAGGTTTTTTTTATCCTTCAAAGGCATAGACCACCACTTTTGTTGGTCCACAAAGGTACTAAAGACATTGTTAAAATAGTCCACATGACTGCAGTGGTTCAACCTTAAATTTATGAAGCAGTGAGAATACTTTTTGTGCGCAAAAACAAAACAAAAACAACAACTTTATTCAACAAAATCTTCTCTTCTATGTCATTCTCCTATGCTGTTTAAGTTCAGCGCTTGCAGGTTCTCAGAATATTCATTTTTGGGTGAACTAACCCTTTAACGTTTGTAGTGAGAGAAAGACCTACAATCCCATGAAGCATTGCAAACAGCATAATCAAATTAAAAACATTTTAGTATTTTGAGAGCATATGGAGATCGACTTGATTACATCATTCACAGTGCTTCATGGGAGTGGGCGGAGCTAAAGAGGTATTTTGCTTTTTTGACTCTCTGATTGGTGTAATTTCTGTACAGCATCATGAGCAATGTAGTTTTTCACCAGGAATTCCACTGTTAAAAATGATTATTTTAACAATAAGCTAAAACAATGCACGCTGATGGCCTCAGCAACAAATACCATGGATTAACAACCTCGTTGCTCACAGTAGGGCTGTCTTTAAGGGTTTATAAGTAAAAAAAAAAAAAAAAATCAAATACGTTCAAAATCAATTTCCTAAAGGAGAAAAGTAGTGGAGTTTTTACTTCTGGAGCCCAACTATTGGGCTCTACATATAACACAAAGTGTAATGTTATAAATGTACACAGCAAAATCCCCAGAGTTAAATCAACTCTGCTCAGATTACATATGGTCCCTCTTAAGGTTAAAGTTAATGAGATTATTAAGCGATGATTGAGCATTAGAGATGAACACCTACTGTTAACAAGCAGAATCATGAAGAGAAACACAAGAACTACAACTGACTTCCAGCCACAGCCTTAGATGAAATGAACTGAAGATAAAAGGCATTAATCTCTCAAAAGGCATAAATCTCTCAAGATCTGATAAAACAACTCCACAAACAGAATATTATCTCATTAACTTTAACTCTGCTTCAGTGTTATTTTAACTCCATGTAGCGAGGGACCATATGTTCTCTGAGCAGAGTTGATTTAACTCTGGGGATTTTGTTGTGTAGATTCCATTTTTTTTTTTTTTTTTTTTTTATGAAAATATAAAAAAACCCTTTTGATTTACAATGTTAATAACTTTGGAAACGCGTCGTCACAGTCTGTCCACAAACAAGGTTGTCCTGCTTTGAGTAAGTTTACCTGACATTAGAAACCACATAACAACACTCTAAAAATCACTCACAACACCTTAAGAACCAAACAGCATCATGCTAAAAACTACTCAGAACTCCTTAGCAATCACACAGAAACATGCTAAAAACCACTCAAAACACTACCGCATAGCAACGGCCTAATGTAGCTTTGTGGAGGCAGAAAGTGTGAAAATCTAGTTTCATTTAGTTGCGTCTGTGGCACATAGGATATAGTTGGTTTCACTGTAGCATACATAATGCAGATGTATTTTGTGTGTTACGTCAGCCGTCATCACAGACTGAAACTCAGATAATAAGGTTTTGTTGTGAACGGCAGGATAGAGGAATGCAATCCTGGAGGGGTTACATCCTCCCCTTTTTTTAGCACTTGTTATGGTGAAAATGGATGCTGGGTTATAGGTGGAAACTATGGGATCATTTCATGCATTTCCTGAGGGTTCGACATTGTTATGTCTCATTTTACACCCTCACCTTTATCCGGAGTCTCCATCATACACACGGCACACAACATGCACACGTGCTGTACAAAAAACACACATACACACATTCCAAGTCAGCTTCCTTTAAAGTCTTTTCAAAGGAACTTGAAACATGAGTTTTGATGTACAGCGCAATGAAAAAACAGGCTGACCACATACTCCAGAGAAGGTGCTGAATGCGTGCACATGTGCGTCCGTATCTATGTGTATTCTAGACCGCTGTATGGCTGTAAGCCGACTTTCTTTCTATTTCTCTCTATCTCTCTCTCTCTGAGATGAGAGACTGTTAATAATAGTATGAAGTGTCTCAGTTTCAACATCAGAAATGTGGCTTATTAACCTGATAAAGAATGACAGCAAAAAAAGAATGTGAAATAACCTGCAAAATTTGGAGCAAAAGCCTTTTGTCCTGCGCTAATTAGTGAGAGGAGATTCTAATAATACCCACATCCAGGCTCAGCATTTAATTACCATGAAAAAGAAATCTGGCTCAGTAGAATTCTAGGCATGTCATATTTGGAATGGGGGGAGGGGACGTTCCATACATCTTGGAATACTGATATGGCTAACGGGGAATGGTGGGATAGATTCCACTCCCCGTGATTGGATAAGTGCGAAAGACGCATGGAATTTCCCAGGAAAGACAAAAATCACACCTCATGAGTCTCAAATGCTGAGCAACCCTCAGATGTTTTCGGGAAGAAGACTTGGAAGGCAAAATGGGGGATGGACAGATGTGACGGACAGGTTAAGGAACCGAAGATGGAAAGACAAAGAAGGGGGGAATCGGTGGAACAGCAGCGGAGAAAGACAGAAACGGAGAGAGAGACAGGGAATGTGGGGGAGGAAAAAGATGGAGGTAAGGAGAGAGAGATAGAGAAAGAGAGAGGGAAAAGGGAGAGAAAGTGAGGGGGGAAACAGCGGTGGGAGGCTGGATGGGTGTTTCCATGGTGATACTTTCGTCCTTTTCTACATGCAGAGAAACCATGGTGTTAACCATGTGAAGTTTTGCCTGTCTCTCTCTCTCTCTCTTTCTCTTGCTCTGTCTGTCTTTTTCTCTTCTTCTTCCTTTACTGAAGCAGAGGGTGAATTAATAAATGAGTAGAAAATGGGATAAATAAATAAAAAAGAGACACAATGCCCCTCCTTTCCCCAAAATTGTGACCTATATCTGTCTGATTTGTAGGCGTTTCCTCCAACGGTTACTGTGATGCTCAATGTACATACCTACAAATACACACACACACACACACACTCACAAAAGTGGTGCAGACTCACAGAATAAAATGTAAGCCGGTATCAGAATCCTGCTTTACAACAGAGCCAGACCCATCCCCCCTTCCTCTTCCCAAACCCGAGCAAACGTGCTGCACATCTTAACTAGCACACACACACACACACACACACACAGACACACGCTATGGGTGTTCATCATAGCAGACTGGTAAAAGTGAGCGGTAACAGGTAAAATGGGTCTGTTTCTGTGCGCGTGAGCGTGTGAATTATGGAGTTTAGAGCTATGAACAATCATAAAAATGATCGAGCTGAATCCACACAGACTGATAAAATGCACATGAGGCTCTGTGCATGATATTTTGCGGCGAAGCGTGACATGAATGAAGACAAGGAGACCAAATCCTAGGTGGCTGAAAAAAAGGGTGGCGGCTGGAGGAAGAGACTGGAAGTGTTTTTGCGACAATGTCGTCACCTGGTGTTCATTATGAGAAGTGTCCAGCCATTAAGTGAAAATATGAACGTTCTATGGATTAGGCTTGAAAGGTGCCCTAGAACTTTTTTTAAAAAGATGTAATATAAGTCTAAGGTGTCTCCTGAATGTGTCTGTGAAGTTTCATTTCAAAATACCCCATAGATTTTTTTTTTTTTTATTATTATTCATTTTTTAACTGCCTATTTTGGGGCATCATTATAAATGAGCCGATTCAGGGTGTGTGGCCCTTTAATTCTCCTGCTCCACGCCCACGGAGCTCACGCTTGCCTTAAACAGTGCATAAACAAAGTTTACACAGCTAATATAACCCTCAAATGGATCTTTACAAAGTGTTCGTCATGCATGCGGCATGCATGTATGTGTCGGATTATGTGAGTATTGTATACTGTTATATTGTTTACATTTGATTCTGAATGAATTTGAGGCTGTGATCCATGGCTAATGGCTAATGCTACACTGTTGGAGAGATTTATAAAGAATGAAGTTGTGTTTATGAATTATACAGACTGCAAGTGTTTAAAAATAGTGACAGATCTTGTCTCCGTGAATACAGTAAGAAACGATGGTAACTTTAACCCCAATTAAACAAGACATGGGGACTTGTGACTTGGTGACTTGGACTCGAGTCAACTCGAGTCGCTATTTTTATGACTTGTGACTTGACTTGACAAAAAATAAAATACTTGAGACTTGACTCGGACTTGGAAGTTAAAGACTCGGGACTTGACTTGTTACACGATGACTTTAATGACTTGAGTGTTAAATCACATCATGTTTTCAGTTTGAATATAAAATATATAAATTACTTTAAAATAATTTATATCATAAGTTGCTTTATTTCATTGCGCTTTGGCTTTGCATACTGCATACAGGCATCCATACACCGGCAGCGCTTTCTCTCTTCTCTCCACCAGCGCGTTCACGTACACCGCAGCTGAACACAGACACGCCTCCTTTCGCTCACTCAGCGCAGCGGCAGGCCTCGAGACTCTCGTTCGGTCCGGTTGAAGGGTTTTTGTTATTATATGAAATGTTAATATCAATATAACATAATCTCTGCATCGGGACCCCTCTCTCGTTACGCTGTTTATGCTTTTGCCGCCGCATTCAAACTGGCGCAGCGCTTACTTACATTAAAATGCCTAATTAAATTTATTAAACATGAAGAGGACATACGTCTGGCAGGCAAAAGCGAAAAAGAAAGCATGAAGAAGCATGAAGATTAAACAAAGAGCGCCGTTTTTCTCCAAATATTATCATGATTACAAAAGTGATATTGATTCAGCGTACAGTTTAATGAACAAGAACTTAATATCAAGTGACTTACATTTTAGACACCAAATCGTCTGTTTCGCTGTATTTCACCAACGAAAATAGTTCCAAAGTCCACAGAATTGTTTTGCGTCTGTGAGCAACACTTCCTGAAGGATTCAGCCGTTTGAATGAATCGGTTGAATCTCAATGATTCACTCATTAACAGTGATTCGCTGCCACCTACTGGCGGGTTTAATTTCACATTTGAAGTGTCTTCATTTTTTTTAATAATTTCAAATAACAGTAGGCTATTTAACGTTTTATATTATCAACATTAAAACATTTTTATGCATCTGTAACTGCTCTTGACCTATTAACTTGAATAAATCTTAATCTATTCTATTATTCTATAGCTATACATTAGATTACAATTTCTGTACCTGAAAATCTCCTATTTAAACCTACATGAAAAACTTGAAAAGCACCATTTATTTAATTTATATGTTTGTTCTGTTGTATTTATTTGTGCTATTACTCGTAATTTGATTATTTGTTACTCTTTTATTACTTACTGTCTAACAATGAATCTAGTAGCTTTTGGTGTCATAACCATATTTATTTAGGTTAAATGTAACAAAGACAACGGAAACAATAAATATGTTTATTTTATAGGCCCATTTTGTTGTCTTTTACTTTTATTAATTTTTTTGTTGTGGGGCCAGTAAAAATTTGAACCACTGGCCCGACCGAGCCAGTAGAAAAAATCCTTAGCGTTGAGCTAAGGATTGAGCCCTGCCTAGTTTATCCAGCTGGCATTAATATAAATAAATATCAATACATTTATTTAGTTCACATTACTTAATTAGTAAGATTTGTTGACGAATTTTGTAAATTAAAAACAATTTGTTCTGTTATGTGTTTTGACTGTGTTATATGTTGTGTAATTACATCACTAGGTAACAAAGATATTTTAACTATAAAATCTTTTAGAAGGGCCTCATTTATGAATTTTGCCTGGGGCCCCCACTTAGTGACTTAGGTAAAGTTGGTTTTATATTCTCACATTCGGACATCCATATTCAATAGCCTTGTTAATCACACTACATTGGACATTCAGTGGACATTCACAAGTAAATATGCCATTAAAACAATACTTGCCTATTTTGATCGACTGTGAAAAATGTTGTAAGTTGACAATCGTTGGTTGTCAATATCATGTCGCTGCTTAAAATTTGCAAACATTAATTTATTGCACATTTATTGGAAAGTCTGAATTTATCAGAAGTCAGAATGTGCGAATATAAAACTAACTTTACCTAAGTCACTTAGTGTCGGTGCGCCTCTGCAGCTGATATAACTTTAGCACATTTGTCAGCTAAACATTCATTCAGTGTTTCCCAATGACCCTGTGCCGCCACCACCGTTTCATCATAAACCGAAAATTTAAAACATAGGCCTACAAAGCTTAAATGGTCTCTAAGTTGTATTTTACCAACGAACTAAAATAGAAACCGTAATATGCCAAATACAGTGCCAAATAATGTACATTTTCTGAACAACAATACTACAACAAAAGCTCCTTTCATGTCAGTAAAGCTGTTGTGAGAAAGAGAGAGAAATGTAACAAAGTTTAATGTATGTAAACTGTGTTTGAGAGAGAGAGAGGGAGGTGTTCAGATAGGAGTCTGTTGGATGTTAAGCTGTTATTTGTTTTATGGACTCAATGTTGAAAATTTAAAACATTTCAAACACTGTTGGCAGAAGTGAAAAATAAATAATTTTATAAAGTTACAATTTTGTTTGATTCCATAATGTATTTTACTGAACATGAGTATTTACAATGCAAATCCAAATTGTTTTAATTTACTGACAGTTACTTATATCTTGTCTTTTCAATTTATAAAGATCAGATTCTGCAGGTAAAATTACAATAATAAGGTGACTTTACTTGGACTTGACTTGACCTACTACAGGACTTGACTTGACTTGACATAGCTTGTGACTTGACTTGACTTGCCCAAGAAAAAAATACTTGGGACTTACTTAAGACTTGAAGGTTAAGACTTGAGACTTACTTGAGACTTGCACATGTGTGACTTGGTCCCATCTCTGCATTTAACAGTACCAGAGTCTATCCACAAGTTTCCTACGCCCCACGAGGCCTTGCGTCAAAAGTGGGTGTGTCTTCCGGTTCGAAGTAAACAAGCTGGACGTGACACTCATTCATTCAACAGTTGACAGTCATTCAAGATTTAGCGATCCAAACTTGCGAATGTTTGACTTTTACTTAAAGATTTAAGATTCCAGCATCAATATTTGAACAATGTTTTACAATAAAAAAAATGTTACAATAACAATTTATTAATTTATGTCAGGAGTGCAGATCAATCATGCTAAATCTAACTGATATTGACATAAAAAGAAAATGCATACCTATTCAGTTGCACCTGCTTCATTTATTTACGATTACAAGAATGCACAAAACAACTGAATTAGGCTTTTAAATCCAAAGGCTTACACATTTAGAAATATTGATAACATACCCTATGTTTGCGTCACTTTTCTGTGCATTTCTATTCATTTTCCTCTAAATTATGCAATGATTGCAATCCGAGGACGCTTGCACGATCTCTCCTGTCTATCTATCCTGATCCTTTAAGCCAGAGCAACAGAGGGAGCTCATGAGAAGACAACGGGAGTTATGAGTTATACGAGTTAACAGAGTGTGTGTGAATCTGTGAAAGATATGCATTTATGAGGAATCAACAAAGGCACAGGGAAGAGACAGAAAACATTAAACCAAATAAATACACGATTATAAATCGTATAAGAATTGTCTACGTTCCTCAAGCAGTCTCTAGTATTTTCCATTAACGAGTGTATTTATTATCGCAATGGTTAACATAACCATCGCATAGGCTATATGACAGTGGAAACGCGACTGGCTCTGGCACGCACGACAGGTTAGGAGTAAAATATAACATCATATGGCTTTGGTGCATCAGTGACAGGTGAAGAACAGACAGCAGGTTGTTCGTATTGCAGGGCCAGGATGCTCTTGTAGTCATGCAGCAGGTCAGTAAAGGGCAATTAAGGGCACGGAAACTGTTTATTGTATTGTGATATTATTACCTAATAAATGTACTAAACTGAAATGTTGTCCCTGAGCGCCGTAACGATATCTCTCATAAAGATTTGCAACTTTACAAAGTAAACAATGATCCGAAAAACACTTGGCCTCTTCGCTAATTAACACACAAAATACCATTGGTATGCTACTTCCGCTGCCACACCGGAAGTTGTACCCATGTTCTTTTTTACAGTAGCGCCCCGCGGAAACAGGTGGATAGTCTTTGACAGTACATTAGCAACATGCTAACGAAACATTTAAAAAAAGACAATTCACAAATATCACTAAAATATCATGATATCATGGATCATGTCATTTATTATTGCTCCATCTGCCATTTTTCACTATTGTTCTTGCTTGCTTACCTAGTCTGATGATTCAGCTGTGCACAAATCCAGACATTAATACTGGCTGCCCTTGTCTAATGCCTTTCATAATGTTGGGAACATGGGCTGGCATATGCAAATATTGGGGCGTACACCCCGACTGTTACGTAACAGTCGTTGTTATTTTGAGATTCGCCTGTTCTTCGGAGGTCTTTTAAACAAATGAGATTTATATAAGAAGGAGGAAACAATGGAGTTTGAGACTCACTGTATGTCATTTCCATGTACTGAACTCTTGTTATTTAACTATGCCAAGATAAATTAAATTTTTCATTCGAGGGCACCTTGAAGAAAGTAGCCTGCATATAATTACCTTTGACTAAATTTTGACTGATTTTGGTTACACTATTTTAAGGTCCGTGTTACAGTGTAATTATACATTTAAAGGTGCCCACGAACGTTTTTTTACAAGATGTAATATAAGTCTAAGGTGTCTCCTGAATGTGTCTGTGAAGTTTCAGCTCAAAATCCCCCATAGATTTTTTTTTATTATTTTTTTTAACTGCCTATTTTGGGGCACATTAACTATGCACCGATTTCACTCGACGCCGCCCCTTTAAGACGCGAGCTTCCTGCCAAACGAGCTGTCAACTATATTACAGCGCATTTACAAAGTTCACACAGCTAATATAACCCTCAAATGGATCTTTACAATATGTTCGTCATGCATGCTGTATGCATGCTTCGAATTATGTGAGTAAAGTATTTATTTTGATGTTAAAAGTTTAATTCTGAGTGAATCTGAGGATGGGCTCCGTGGCTAACGGCTAATCCTACACTGTTGGAGAGATTTATAAAGAATGAAGTTGTGTTTATACATTATACAGACTGCAAGTGTTTAAAAAATGAAAATAACGACAGTCTTGTCTCCGTGAATACAGTAAGAAACGATGGTAACTTTAACCGCATTTAACAGTACATTATCAACATGCTAACGAAACATTTAGAAAGACAATTTACAAATATCACTAAAAGTATCATGATATCATGGATCATGTCAGTTATTATTGCTCCATCTGCCATTTTTCGCTGTTGTTCTTGCTTACCTAGTCTGATGATTCGGCTGTGTGCAGATCCAGACGTTAACTGACTGCCCTTGTGTAGTGCCTTTGATAATTGTTGGGAACATGGGCTGGCATATGCAAATATTGGGGCGTACACCCCGACTGTTACGTAACAGTCGTTGTTATGTTGAGATTCGCCTGTTCTTCGGAGGTCGTTTAAACAAATGAGATTTATATAAGAAGGAGGAAACAATGGAGTTTGAGACTCACTGTATGTCTTTTCCATGTACTGAACTCTTGTTATTTAACTATGCCGAGGTAAATTCAATTTTTGAGTCAAGGGCACCTTTAAGTAATAATAACTAACTGCAAGTACTTACTATAGTGTTAGGGTTTGGTTTATGGTTAGCTGCATGAAATTATGCATAATACTACAGTAGCCGAACTATATGTGACGTGTAACAAGGACACTGTAGCTAACACTTGTTACCTTGTTTTTTTTATTTTTTTATTTTTTTATTATTCATTTGTTCATTTAAACATTAAAGTAAATACAAAATGCATACATTTAAAATAAGAAAAACATTATTATGTTATTAAAAAAATTATCAAAATATTTGATCAATGAATTTTCACTAGGGGTCTTAGGTAGGCTACTTTGGTAACACGTGTGCACGCGAGTAATATATACAGTCAAACCAAAATTTATTCAGACACCTTGAACATTTCATTCATTAATACAGTTTATTCACTATAGTTAAAAAAAATGGTAATAAAATATGACAAGATCTCAGAGTTAAACTGTGTCAGAAAGAAAAAAAAAAAAAACTTAATTATGTCTGATAACACTTAAGCAAAACATGGTCAGGTCAAAGTGTCTGAATAATTTTTGGTTCCATTTTTTATAAATTTTACTGGTAGTCCATGAAGACTTTTTGGGTATAATATGTCACAGTTTACTTTATTTTGCTATCCTCACTTACATAAATGAATTATAGTGTCCTGCACCCACTAGTAAAAAATATATAAAAAATGTCTGAATAATTTTTGGTTGGACTGTGTGTATATATATATATATATATATATATATATATATATATATATATATTTATATATATAATTTTTTTTTTTTTTTTTTATTTGTAAAAATACTCAATACTCTTGCCATATCACTATTGATTTGAGTCAGAACAGAAAAGCCTGTAAATTACATCGATATAACTTTTAACAAAGAGCATATGTTATGTATATATATATATATATATATATATATATATATATATATATATATATATATATATATATATATATATATATAGTTCAGTCTAAAATAAGTAAATCAATTCTACTTCAATTATACTTATTCACAAAAAAAAGTAATTCAAGTATATGGCCTCTAGAGGGAGTTTCAGCATTATAGTTTATGGATGCTGATGTCAATTCACAGAATTCACATTTACAGTGATGCATTATTGCTGATCTACTTGGAATTAAAACAAATATTATTATAAATCTATTTAAAAGAGAACAAATAAACTATTTTTAAAAAGTCAATTTCTTAGGGGGACAAAGCTCGCTATGGGGTGCCTCAGCAAACTTCCAAGATTATTTACATTAAGCCAAAACAAGCAATAAAATAACCCAAAGCAACTACAAATCAAGATACCCCTAATATTAATTCACACCCTCAACAAAAGATATAAATATACACACACAAACTTTTGCTAGTTAGAAATGTTTATTTTTAATATATTTTTTTTAATTATACTTAATCCTTATCCAGTGAACCACACAAACACACACACACGTTTGTTTTGCTATCTCAGTGAGGACATTCTATAGGCGTACTGGTTTTTATACTGTACAAACTGTACATTCTATCCCCCTATACTACCCCTGCTCCTAAACCTACCCATCACAGAAAACATTCTGCATTTTAACATTTTTAATAATAAAACATTGTTTAGTATGTTTTTAAAGCTATTTTAAATATGAGGACTCATGAAATGTCCTCATAAAACACGTTTACGTCGTAATAATTATGAATATGCGTGTTAAGTGGTGAAGGCAGAACATGACATGAGTGGAAGCCCATGATGCCTCTGGGCAGTCATGTGTAAAATGAATCATAGGGAGCATCTTTTGTAATCGAGGACTGACAAAAGTTACAGGTGTCAATAATGAAGTGGATTCAATTTAAATCCATGTAATAACTGGGCTGGTTAAGTGGCCATCAAGTGCATGAATCAAGCGGTTTGCACCGCAGGTACGTTTCTGTGACAAGGGAGTGCTTATAAAAGTAATGCCGTGAAAGTGAAATAGTTAAAGGGGGTTGTGGGCCAAAAACAGATCATGAACTTAAAAATAACAGTTCATTTTTGGCATCTATGATTCCATGAAGAACCAACATCCATGGAAACTTTCCATTTCATAAAAGGTTCTTTAAAAATATTCTTTAAACTGTTAACATGTTGGTCAGTTTAATTGAACCACTTCTTTAGAAAAATCACAAACAGTTCATTCAATATAAATGCAAATGCACCAACCAGTCCAGTCCCAATTAATAAGTTCAAGTCCCATCTTACATGTTTCCTCATTGAATATAATGTTTTTAAATATGTGGCATTATAGAATTAAAATGGTTGTGAACTGTAATATGCATTTACTTTACACTTTCAATAAAAACAGACATATAAAAGTAGATAAGGGAGTGATGAGATAGGGAGGTGGTGTATTTGTTTGTGTTTTGATTGAGTCAGTGGGAGGCAGGGACTGAAAATGGCATTCAGTGTTCCTTGCAAGGCTCCGTTTAATTGCCTTTGTGTCACCGTCAGTTTGGCTCAAAAGAATGCTGGGGAGGCTGGTGCAAGAGACAGAGGGAAGAAAGCTCCAGAAGGGACAGATTATGTGGATAGAATGGAAACATAAGGATGAATGTCATAACAATAGATTTCACATAAAGATAGCAATAATGATATATAATAGCAAAAATGATCTCTGCATCTGCTGGCTCTCATTTTTTCTCATTAGATATACTCTCATTTTGCTTGAGTGCTGAGCTCATTAATGTGTTCCCTTTTGAAAAGAGCAACATAGTTGCTCGCCAGCATATGTGGTTGTATTTGTTTTGGATACTGGTGTCCCATCTAGCTTAATAAACAAGAAGATTTATTATGGTTTACCAGCATTTTTTTTTTTTTATAGAATACAATTACAATTATTTTATTTTCAAAAATGTCAGTCAGATACAACTCCATGATACCATAATGAAGACAAAAACTCATTAAAAATAAAGAAGTTTAGAATAATCTTTTCTTAACATTTCATTAAAACATTTCATGCGCTTTAACCAACATTGTCATGTGGTGCAACCAACATACAAATGCAAGAAGAAAAAAAAAAAATCCCTGCAGACCCTCATGACTTTGTGTCATGGTATATATTCATCTTAAAATATCAGATTTTACTTTTTATGACAAGGGAATGTTAGTTCAGGTTGTAACGTCATGTGGTATGGCCCAAAAATTTAATGAATAATTCATGATATTTTTATTTGTAAGAAAAAAACAAACAAACAAACAAAAAAAAAACCTTAATCATTATTTTCCTATAAGCAGTGTTGGGGAAAGTTACTTTTAAAAATAATGCATTACAATATTGCATTACTCCCTAAAAAAGTAAGCAATTGTGTTAGTTACTTTTTATAAAAAGTAATGCGTTACATTACTTTTGCGTAAATTTGCTCACCTGGGCTGGGCTTACTTGTTTGTTTTTTAATAACAACAAAAAAGTTATATTTTTGGTAAACGTTAAGGCCCTTTCACACCAAAAGTGAAATTAATAAGCCTGAAGTGGAAGGAAATGCATATTTATGCCTGCACAGTAGAGGGCGCAGCTCTAACCTTTCAGCTGTGCTGTCATTCTGGACTGAAGAAGAATAGGATACAGGAGAAGGAAGTTCAGCACTCTTATTTCTAAATCTAATCTAAAGTAATTTTTGCTTATCAGTATGGATGCATTAGATCATTGGTCGTAAGCAGCAAAGACAATGGTTAATAAAGTGAGATTAAATACATAAAGTATAATTTAACATAGTTAATTATTACAGGTTTGCGCAAAATTTTAAGATTGCATTTCACTGTTTTTATTCCTTTTGAGGAATACTGAATGTTTTTGTGCAAGTGAGATGAGTAAATGCATGTTCACATTCAGTCTAGAACTACAATAACCATCATGTTTACATACAGCACACAACACCTCTGCACTTTATTTCTCTCAACATGGGGACAAGAGAGCTGTCCGCCAATAAATGTGAAAAAGTAACTTGTGTTTCTTATTAGAAAAAGAAACTTAGATATTTTGTTGTTAGTAAAGTAATGTGTTACTTTACTAGTTACTTGAAAAAGTAATCTGATTATGTAGCTCAAGTTACTTGTAATGCGTTACCCCGAACACTTACTAGTGTATTTATTAAGATGCATAAACTCATGTATTCAAGGTTTAAGGAATGTTATTGGTTTACACAATATGACATTTTTAGAGTTATTAAATTAAAACTTTTGTTGAAAATGGTATAAAACCATAGGAAAACAACATGAATACAAAAATAAAATGGAAATTGATTCCAATCTCTTCATCAAGGTCGAATCCGCTAAGACAAGACAGCTTCATCAATATGATCAAAGCAGAATTATAAGTAGAAAAACCATGTTCATGTCCACCTTCCCCCAAAACAACACCCAACACCACCAAGGTTTATGACTGATAAAATATTACCACCTTCTTGTGTATTCCCCTGCCTGGCAGTGACAGATAGCTAGATAAGGGCAGTGTAACATCACTTTACCCCGGTACTGTGAGCTTCGTAGAATTATTCATGAGAGCACCAGATTTCCCAGAAGATCTCTGAACTTCCCTCCTCCGTATTTGACCTCTGCGGGAGAATAAGTGTCACTCAGTGGATCTATTAAGCTGTACTGCATTTGTTTTATGTACCACTGTTATCTTGTGTTTTTAAGTGTTTGTGTGAATGGATTTATTCTGATGTTCTTCATGGATAATAATTCTGAATTACTGGAGCCAAAACACCAAGTGGTGCATAGTTGCTTAGGCAGTGTACCCATTAAATGTAATTAAGTATTCAGTGACAAATAAAATTGAAGTAGTGAGCCACACAGCCAGTGTTCAGCAATTACAATTAAATGCAGCTAATATGACCATAGGTAAAAGGGTCTATTTTGCTGATCATTGCATGTGTGTGAAGACATATGGTGACAAAATTTTAATGAAATTTTACATCATGGTGATATTAAATAACAACAAAAAAAAAAAACTAAAAAACGGAAAAGTGTTTGTGCCAGCAAGTGTAAAAAAGGCAAATACTCTAGGTCTTCTTGGAAGAAAATAATTGGACACATTCAAGTTTGCACATAAAGACTTCATCTGCATTTAAGGCAGAATAAAACAAACAAGCCACAATCTTCAACTTGATTGGCTGTGGTGCAAAAAAACAAAAACAAACAAACATATGGTTCTTTTGTTTCAGCCATATGTTATGATCTCAAAGTCACATTATTTTTATTTATATGCAACTGAAAATAAATGAAAGAATGTTAGTTAAGTTAAATTAAAAAGCAAATGTTTTACATCAAATCACATCAAATCTTTTAACAGCATTAAACTTAGTTACATAACTGAGTTCATTATGTCTTTTTATAAATGGGTGTTTTTTGGGTGAGAGCAAAATGTTCTTTACTGAATTTCAATAGCAAAACAAAGGATCTCTAGTGAAATGTGAAAGTGAACTGGAAGAAAATAGCTGTTTGACAGGCAAGTTTAAAAGCACAAATTACCAAAACAATACAGAGGCTCCTGAGCATTTGAATACATTGTACACTTAATAAAAGTACTAATTAAATAGTTCTGCAATTAAATCTAAATGTCTCAAAGATAAAGCAAGCAAAACAAATACATTATGACAAGTACTTTGACTTTCAAATATTAACTTTCAAAAAATGTATCTGTAAAAAAATGTACAATCATCATATAAATTTTTTTTCAACTTCTGGGATCCTTTTGTGGTAATGTTTAAATGCATGAATGTTTCACGAATCATTATTACATATTCGGGTCTTTAGCGACCCGGATCTATATCAAACACTGATGGATCTCAGTTTTAATCATTCATATATTAGATATAGGTAGAGATCCATCAGTGTTAGATATAGATCTGGGTCGCTAAAGACCCGAATATGTAATAATGATTGGTGAAACATTCATATATTATGGATCTTGTGATAATATAAAATATCGCTGAACCATTAAAATTTTCCTGATGATACTTCCTATTCTTTTGTTTTCTGCCTGCGGTAACTATGAGTGAAATGTCACTTTATCGTTCTGTATTAGACATTGCCAATTTGTGGAATAAAGGTGAATTGCACTTACAGTATTCAATCATCACATGTGCAATAATTTAAAAAAAATTAGCAACCCTATACAATTTTCACAAAAAAATGGTTGCAGGCATTCTTTTACATTCTTTTTTTCTTGTTATATTGTTTATAATAAATTGATTGAGGAGTACCAAGAAGGTTGATGTCTAACTATGAAAAAAAAAAAAAAAAAATGAGGAGGAGGGTACTGAATGACGTCCTGGGTCACTAAAGACATGAGGTATGCGTTTAAGCATTAAAGCTGGCATGAAATCAAAATTGACCCTTTGTTAGAGCACATTAGTTTTGTGGTAAACAATTCATCTGTGCAAGTTGAATCTCAATTCTTTCAAGCTGTACCATCATAATATTTAATTAAGATCTAAAAAAAATTACTTCCCCTTCTCTGAATGGCCTTCCTTCTCTGATGACGGCAATTTGGTAAAACTTACCCTCCAATTATCATTCTGCTGTGAGCTTTGACATGAATGGAACACCTTCTTTTCTAGATCCAATCAATTCCCAGAGGGAAAAAAACATTCCGTTTCACTCGGAAAACATGTCACAATACTGAAGTAAAGTCGGTTGCAACTTAAGGTATAAAATGTTAAGGATTTAAGGTATAAAATGTCAGCATGCTGCAGAACAAAATCACACCAGTCCAGTAATATTAGATTTAGCAGCACAGCAGCAACACAACTATAAACTATGAAATGTTTTCATGTTTATATGCACATGACCTGTTTGGTATCACTAGCGAAATGTGAGCAGACCTTGGCGACATTCAGAACGACTACAAGAATCAATTATCATGATCACAGCACTATATGTGAAGTAATGCAAAAAGAATAAATTAAATGGAAAAAAATGTCAGACTGTCCACTAAGATCAATAGCAGCAATTCACACATTTATTATTCTGCCACTCTAGCATGAAATACCAGAGATATGAACTGGAAACTCTTAGATTGGACTTGGGTCAGACTTTGAGGATTTATGACTTGACTTCGGCAAATATTAGAATATTTGATACATGATACTTTGACTTCATTGCAGTTACTTGTGATCTGAACTGATGACTGGAGATGAGTCATCCTATCAAACAGTCACATACTGTGCTGCTCAGATGAGCATAGTGTCATCTGTTAAGAAATTGCAAAATGTGAGTGGAAAAAACCCAACCATTACACATCACTGAAAACATCTATTTGACAGCAATACAAAAAAAAAAAAACAATTGCAACCAAAAAATGGATTCAGTGTTGCATAACAGCAACTTTAAAGACTCAAATGACAAATAGAAAAAAACAAAAAAAAAAAACAAACAATCATAAGTACCATAAACCAATCATATTGACAATATTTAGAAGCATATAGGTATTTACAATATAGTAGGTTATTACATATTATCCATCAAAGTCAAGGGCCTGCCTTAATCTGTGAAGTTTGAATATGATAAAATAAACTATATGCAATTTGGCAAAGGCTCCAATTATTTTATGCGCAGCTTGTCAGATCCGTATGGCTCTTTGATCAGTAGTAAATGCTTATCCATCTGAACTTAATCTTGAACTTGAAACTTTAATATTTTGTTCCATCATTTGAAACCATCATTTTGCATACAATATTTTATTACCGAAATTCTCCAATTGTCTGAAAAATTGCATTTTTAAATGAGCACCAATGGAAATCGAATCATTCCGTTCTATGTAATTAATTAGTGGTGTTTCTCTATTAAGGGCTTTATTGTATGTTTGCTTGTTTAGCACTGCTGAGTTTTCATATATAAAATTCAGTGGCAGCAACTGTAAATATATCATGTATGCAGCCTGTTGTATGTTGTATATTTGTATATCTTTATTTTTACATTCTGAAGCTTGCTTTAAGCAGCCTTATATGTTTTCCAAGCTTCAGACCTCTGGAAGGCAGCTGATTCAGTTGGTTTAGTCAACATCCACATCTCCAGCTGTGCTGTTCAGTCCAGCTCCATGCCAACAGTGCCCACTCAAACTCTCAATCGATTTAGCTTGCATGCACTTCAACACTTCTCTCCCTCCACATCTCTGAGCTTTCTACCATAACTGTGGCTACTTCAGAGATTTTCCAAAGCATTTTCTGTAGAGATAATAAGAGTTTTAATGGAAGGGGCATAGGACGAGCCCCTGATTTACTATCTGCATACGGCAGCACAGCGCCAGCCAATAGGCTTTATCACAGGCTGCAGCTCCAGAAAAGCTCATTTGGTTGTCAGACTGGGATGTGCCGGCTGATAGCGTAGCTGAATTATGAAAGCTTTTACTTATGTTTATTTCTCTAGGGCTTTCAGTTTGTTCGCTTTGTTTGCTTTTGTCTCCGTATTCCGTGTATTTGTCCAGTCTCAGGGTGACCTTGTGTTGGGCTCATGTTGATTGTGTGCTTTCCTGATTTGAAAACTAGGATAGACGTTAGCATTTAAAAAGCTCCAGCTAATCTACTGCATTGATTTCTTTGTCGCAAATATGATTAAACGGATGTCACAGATGACATGGAGGTCATGTGGAGACATGGCATATATGAGAGGCAAAGATTAATGAATGACGCAAACTTCAGTGAGTAGCAAGAGATGGCCAGCTCCTTATATACATTCTTAAGCGATCTTGCATCCTTGTGTTCTTGTACTATGTCATCATCGATCGCCGAAGTTCAATTCCAATGCTCAAAAACGCAAGTACTGAGGACGCATGAAAGTACTAGGATGTGTTCTTTACAACCCAAATTCTGGAAATGGTGAGCATATGTTGCTCTAAAACCTTTATATACCTTTCAGCATTCATAGTGCCTTCCAAAACATGCAAGCTGCCCATACTGTATGCACTTATGCACCCCCATACCATCAGAGATGCTGGCTTTTGAACTGAACGCTTATAACACGCTGGAAGGTCTCCCTCCTCTTTAGCCCGGGGGACACGGTGTCCATAATTTCCAACAAGAATGTCAAATTTGGACTCGTCTGACCATAGAACAACTTTGAAACAGTCCATTTTAAATGAGCCTTGGCCCACATGACGAAACCTCTGGACCATGTTCACATATGGTTTCCTTTATGCATGATAGAGCTTTAGTTGGCATCTGCAGATGGCACGGCGGATTGTGTTTACCGACAGTGGTTTCTGGAAGTATTCCTGGGCCCATTTAGTAATGTCATTGACACAATCATGCCGATGAGTGATGCAGTGTCGTCTGAGGGCGTGAAGACAGGCATCCAATAAAGGTCTTCGGCCTTGTCCTTCACGCACAGAGATTTCTCCAGTTTCTCTGAATCATTTGATGATGTTATGCACTGTAGATGATGAGATTTGCAAAGCCTTTTGAAATTTGACATTGAGGAACATTGTTTTTAAAGTATTCCACAATCTTTTTATGCACTCTTTCACAGATTGGAGAGCCTGCCCATCTTTACTTCTGAGAGACTCTGTCTAGAGAGAGACTCTAAGACATCCCTTTTATAGCTAATCATGTTACAGACCTGATATCAATTAACTTAATTAGTTGCTAGATGTTCTCCCAGCTGAATCTTTTCAAAATGTCTTGCTTTTTCAGCCATTTGTTGCCCCCGTACCAACTTTTTTGAGACTTGCAGCAGGCATCAAATTTGAAATGAGCTCATTTATTGGATAGAAGTGTAAAATTTCTCCCTTTTAAACTTTTGTAATGTTATCTATGTGCTATTGTGAATAAAATATTGGCTTTAAGTCTTTTAGTTTTCATATACGTCCCAACATTTCTGGAATTTGGGTTGTATATCGAGGATGCATCTAGTGTAGACTTGAGAGAAGTCTGTAAGCTTTAAACTTTTTGTTCTCACTTGCCACTGCAAGCTTGCAAATATGTGACGGTTCGTGAAAGTAAACATTTGTCGTTTTGTTTAATAAAGTGATAAAGACCTGGAGAAAGCATGCAGTATTTTTATTGGCATTTTCACAAATACAAGCGGCAAAATAAAATAATGTAATAATATAAAATGTTTTAATAGGTTATGACATTTGTTTGTGATGTTATGTTGGATCTATTGTGCATTGGCTGCTATACTTTTAATATGCTTGGATGGTCAGTTATGCAACAAGATAGCAGCACTTTTCAATTCTCACAAGGAATGCATTCTGTGCCCTTACGTCTTTCCGAGTTAGTTCTTTCAAGGTAGCCTGGCAAGACCGGTCTCCATGAGTATGCAAGTCCATTCTTTGTGCTCTTGAGATTGAGAAATAGCTATGGTTTCAAAAGGGAGTTCTCATGAGTCTCTGAGATGGAATAAGTAACTGCGCGATTAATCGAAACCATGAAAGGGCAATTATAAAAGGCTGCGATTTACTCTATGTGCTGCATTAGATGGTTTAACGTTTGAAAATAAGGATATTAAGAGAGGCATAATATTAGAATTTTAATTTTAGTTGTAATGTAAAATAAATCTAACACATATATTTAGAGTGAAATTACAATAGTAATACTTATTTTGTTTTTATTTAGTACAACAACAGGAACAACAACAATTTTAATCAGACAAATCTCAATTGGATTTCCCCCCCAAATCGTGCCGTCCTATAATAAGTGTTAAAAACAGTAAATCATCAGGGGAATATTTAAATCCAATTAGCATCACATTTTACATTTACTCATTAAGCAAATGTTTACAAAATGATTTACTCAATGCTGAAAAGATGAATGCTGGCACAAGGAATCCAGGGAAATCCTGAGAGGGATGCTATCACAATAATCCCATTTTAATTACCTGTAATAAACATTCCTAATAGCCCTTCTGAGACTGAGACCGACTGAGAGTGAGATCCCAACTTATAAAGCATAATTGTGTCCTACTCTCCTTCTGTTACTGTTTCAGCTCTGAGTTCCTCATAAAGCAACACTTTATTACTCTGTTATAATCGATCCCAGAGCAGCAGAACTCCATACACCCCTGCAGACTAATTGCACATTTCACTGTCGCCACATTCGCAAATTCACAAAATCGGCACAAAATGCAATTTCAGAAGTATGAAGAAGATGAAGATATAATTTGCACAACCATAAAGCCAACAGCTAATGTGATCTCTGTAACGGACAGCACACATGCAACAGTGGCAAAAATATTTAATGGCAAACTATCCAACATCCCTTATGTGGAAAAAAGCTGCCCTTGAGATGAAAGAAATAATAGAAAAGACAGTAGATGAAAGAGAGAGATTCTACTCAAACTCTCCTGCTGTGTTAAGAGAGGCATAAGCTATGTTAAGAAACTCATTATATTAGACCTATTCACTATGCTGATACATTGACGTTTCTGAGTGGTGAATATATCTTTAAAGTCAGAGGTACATTAAAAAGACAAATAGCACAATAGTGTTCTTTTAAATAATGAAAGCTTTCACAACAGAGAATGTGAGTAAAGTTAAAAGGATAATTATATATCATTATATATCATTATATATATATATATATATAAATAACCAGAAACAAAACTTTCAACATTTCATTACAGTAATCACGATACATTTCATCCTACATTGTTTAATTTGTCAAGAGAATAAAAGTGCTGTGTTGAAGCATGTGGATGTACGTACTGTAAGTGAAGGACAAAAACAGCAATGTAGTTGTCAGATGACATTATTTGCAGCAATAATTTGGCATTATTTATTAGTTATTACTCCACCTGCGTGACATCATTAACAACAATTTTTTTCAGTATATTTGTGATGTGGAGTGAACTCAGAGATCAGAGAGGGTTGGATCCAAGTGCAAATAAGGTTTATTAAAGATACAAAAGAATCAAAAATAAACAGACACTAGGGAACTCCAGGAACAGCACACCAAGATAACAGAAAGGACCAGACCTGACAATGAACACAGAAAACACTGGGGTATACATACACACGAGAGGTAACAAGCTGACAAGACACACCTGGGAACAATCAACTACACTAAAACTAAAAACTACACAGGTCTACAACAATGGCATACAGGACAGGAAACAGGAACGTAACAATATTATTGAACCAAAGAGGTTGCAACGATTGATGTGCAAAAAAGTCACTGGTTTCGGAAAACAGTTGTGACTACACTATAAAAAAAGGATTTTTCAAAGTTGTAAATAAAGATGTACGTTTTACAAAAAAAAAAAAAAAAAAATTTGTGAAATTTACTAGAAACTTCTGAGTAAAAGTAAGGGTGTGTTCAAGTAGTTTGCTTCTCTTGGTTCTTTTGGTCCGAACCAACCATTTCGTCCTGGTTCGCTAGCGTAGTGAAGATCTGCTGCAAGGAGACCGAATTGTACAGGGCAATGTAGCTCCTATGACAAGAAAAAAACGTCTCGGTTACGTATGTAACCCTCGTTCCCTGAAGGAGGGAACGGAGACGTACGTCAGTAGTGACCGACGAATTGGGATATCGCTTAGAGAGCCCTATCATCTTCGTGTAAACTAAAACAAGCCAATGGAATTGGCGTGCGATATTTGCATAATGCGCACCACCTCCGACAGGTGTATATAAATAGGAAGCAGATGCAATCGCACTCTGTTTTTCGCTGAGGAGACAACTGGTGTCCGCGCTACAGCGAGGGTACAGAAACTGTACAGAAACTACTGACGTACGTCTCCGTTCCCTCCTTCAGGGAACGAGGGTTACATACGTAACCGAGACGTTCCCTTTCAGTCGGTCACGTTCGACGTACGTCAGTAGTGACCGACGAATTGGGATCTCAACTAAAGCGCCACAGTTACGAAACCCCTTCCAGTGCCCAGCGCAAGCTCAGCCGCCCATAGCACCGGCTGGCGGTGAAGGGGGCGAGCTTACACCGAGAGAGTCTACTGCTGTCTAACCACTACCCACTAAGTAAACTAGACTACACTGGGGAAGCGAACCCGTAAGGGACGCTGCGGAGACCACTACCTACCCAATGGGGGAGGAGTTTACGTGGGAATACACATATGGACTGGCCCGGGGGGCAGTACGCATATGGAGTCCCTGGGATGGCTCCACCTGGTAGGGGGAGACACATCTGACATGTGACAGCAGAGCTGGCTCTGCTAAGGGAAAGACACGGACTCGGCCCGTAGGGAGTTTTAAATCGTGGATAATTACACATATGGGACCGTTCACGTAGAGGAGTCACGACATATCACTTTCCCTTCTGCTGGCCTCTGTAACAGACGAAGAGCTGGTCTGAGGTCCTGAAGCTTCGCGTTCTATCCACGTAAATGCGCAGAGCGCGGACGGGACAGAGCAAAGCTAGGGCTGGGTCTGCCTCCTCCGAGGGCAGCGCTTGCAATTTCACTACCTGATCTCTGAAGGGAGTGGTAGGAACCTTGGGCACGTATCCAGGCCGGGGTCTCAGGATGACGTGAGAATCACCGGGCCCGAATTCTAGGCACGTTTCGTCGACCGAAAATGCATGCAGATCCCCTACCCTCTTCAGGGAAGCCAATGCAACCAGAAGAACCGTCTTAAGAGACATTAGTTTCAGGTCGACTGATTGCAAAGGCTCAAAGGGATGACCCCGGAGAGCTGTGAGAACCAGGGTCAAATCCCAAGAGGGTACGGAGGAAGGGCGAGGAGGATTCAGTCTCCTGGCCCCCCTCAGGAACCTGACGATCAGATCGTGTTTCCCCAGGGACTTAGCCTCAACTGCGTGGTGATGTGCGGCGATAGCGGCAACATACACCTTGAGGGTGGAGGGAGACAGCCTTCGTTCCAACCCATCTTGCAGGAAGGAAAGCACGGATCTGACCGAACATGATCGGGGGTCCTCTCGGCGAGAGGCGCACCATTCGACGAACAGGTTCCACTTCAACGCATAGAGACTCCTAGTGGAAGGAGCTCTAGCGGAAGTGATGGTGTCTACGACCGCTTGCGGGAGATCACTCAGAACCTCCGCATCCCGTCCAGGGACCACACGTGGAGGTTCCATAGATCGGGACGCGGGTGCCACAGGGTGCCCCGTCTCTGAGTCAGGAGGTCCTTCCTCAGAGGAATCGGCCAGGGAGGGGCTGTCGCGAGGAGAATGAGGTCTGAGAACCAGGTCCGAGTGGGCCAGTACGGAGCCACTAACAGAACCTACTCCCCGTCCTCCCTGACTTTGCACAGGAGTTGTGCGAGAAGGCTCACTGGGGGAAACGCATATTTGCGCAGACCCGGGGGCCAGCTGTGTGCCAGGGCATCCGTGCCGAGCGTGCCGCCGGTCAGGGAATAAAACCACTGGCAGAGGGCAGTTTCTGGGGAGGCAAACAGGATTACCTGGGACTCGCCGAAATGCTGCCAAATCAGCTGGACCGCCTGGGGGTGGAGCCGCCACTCGCCCGCAAGTGGAGGCTGCCGTGACAGCTCGTCGGCTGCACGGTTGAGCACACCTGGGACATGAGTGGCCCGAAGGGACCTCAGATGCTTCTGACTCCACAACAAGAGATGGCGGGCGAGTTGCGACATGCGACGGGAGCGTAGACCACCTTGATGGTTGATGTACGCAACGGCCGCAGTGCTGTCTGAGCGGACTAGTACGTGCTTGCCTGACAACAGCTTCTTGAAGCGGGCCAGCGCAAGACGAACCGCTAGCAACTCGAGGCAATTGATATGCCAATGCAGCTGAGGCCCTGTCCAAAGACCTGCTACTGCATGCCCGTTGTACGTGGCCCCCCATCCCGTGGCAGAGGCATCTGTGGAGACCACAGCATGCCTGGACACTCGTTCGAGGGGTACTCCGGCCCGCAGGAACGAAGGGTCCGACCACCTGACAAGGGTGCGACGGCAGCTCGGTGTCACGGGGACACGGAGCGTGCCGCACTGCCACGCCCATCTCGGGACCCGGCCGCGGAGCCAGTGTTGAAGCGGTCTCATATGAAGCAATCCGAGCGGCGTGACCGCGGCTGCAGATGCCATATGCCCCAGGAGCCTCTGAAAATCTTTCAGTGGAGCCGCTGTCCTGCGCTTGAGCGAGCTCAGGCAGTTCAACACCGACTGGACGCGCGCCTCGGTGAGACGCGCAGTCCGTGCGACCGAGTCTAGCTCGAGACCGGGATAAGAGATCCTCTGCCCGGGGGCGAGTTTGCTCTTGTCCCAGTTGACCCGAAGACCCAACCGGCTGAGAGCTAAAACCATGTCGGGTAGGACTTTGTACTGACATGACCGACCCTCAAACGCAAACCGGAGGAAGGGTCTGTGGCAGAGAGGGACCCGACTCGGACGGCTTGGGAGCGGCCCGGAGTGGGGTCGGACTCTGCGAGGCAGCAGTGTGCATGGGAGACGGCGCACGGGACGCGGTCTGCGCCATCACACTGCCGCCTGCTGGCGAATGGGGAGGGGGCTGCCAGCGGCGAGGCGGGGCCTGGCACACTGGCAGACACACCTTGTTGTGACCTGGAGTTTGAGGAAACTGCTCTTTTTGTGAAAAGGTGGCTACCGCTGGACTCCGGGGAGCCAGCGGCGGTTGAAAGACAGACATCACAAATTCCCCCCGGCCCTCCTCTGGGGGTGGGAGAGACGATGGTATTCTCTCCCGAAGAGCGAGAACCTTCCCCTCCAGGTTGCCCGTCTCAGTGCCGTGTTTTCCTTTTCCGTTTACCACCGGGCTTAGCGGAGACGGGCTGGGCACCACGCCCGCGACCGGCACCCTGCTGCCTGGCTGGTGTCGGCTGCAGCGTTGCTGGCTTAGCAGGGGCGGAGGACGACGCAGGCGGGCGCCCTCGGCGATGAGCAGGCGGAGGCTGGGCCACGGGCGGCTGGGTGGAGGCAGCAGCGGACCACCGTGGCATGACATGTTTGATAGCCTCGGCCTGCTTCTGTGCAGCGGAGAACTGTTGGGCGAAGCTCTCCACTGCATCGCCGAAAAGGCCGACCGGGGACATGGGGGAATTCAGGAACCGCTGTTTGTCGGTATCCCGCATGTCCGCAACGGTCAGCCAGAGATGGCGTTGCTGGACTACGAGGGTAGACATCGCGTGACCAACAGCACGTGCAGTCACCTTCGTTGCCCGGAGGGCAAGGTCGGTGGCAGCGCGCAGCTCCCCCAGCAGCTGTTGGTCAGGACCTTCCTGGGGCATCTCCGACAGCGCCTTTGCTTGGTAAACCTGCAAGAGGGCCATCGCGTGCAGGGCGGAGGCAGCCTGCCCACAGGAACTGTAAGCTTTCTCAGTCAGACCGGCTGAGAATTTACAGGCCCGGGACGGGAGACGCGGCTCACCACGCCAGCCAGTGGCCGTTGGACACAACTGCATCGCAACGGACCGCTCGACTGGCGGGATCCTCGCGTACCCCCTGGCTACCCCGCCGTCCAGGGAGGTGAAGGCGGACGCGGGGCCAGGCCTGGCACGGGCACTATACGGTGTCTGCCAAGACCTGGTCACCTCATCATGCACCTCCGGGAAGAAAGGCATTGGGGCGGGACGCTGGGGCTGACCAGCGCGACCCCCCCCCACCCCCCCCCCCCCCCCCAAGTACCAATCATCCAGCCGAGATGGGCCGGGACAGGGTGGAGGGTTCCACTCAAGCCCGACGCACAAGGCGGCCCGGGAGAGCACAGCCGTGAGTTCGGGATCCGACTCGGGCAACGCTACCGTCCCAGAGGGCGGCAGTGCGTCCGGATCTTCCTCCCCCGAGAACTCAGGCTCGCCTTCCGACGCAGCGATCAACATCTGATCCTCCGCCGGCGCACCAAAGGTGACGGCTGGACAGTCCGTAGAGGGCCCAGCGGAAACCAACGGTGGCACGATGGGTTGCGGTGCTGACGAGGCGGCAGGGGCCCACGGAGCGTTTCCGCTCGGCGGGGAAGCCCTGACCGTGATCCTCAGGTCACCCTTCCTATACGCCGCCGAACCGTCATTCCGGCCCGGGCCGGAATAAACGGTCGAACGGGGCATAGGAGAGGGGACCCCCGCTTCCTGAGACTTCAGGAAGGAGAGTCTAGACCTCAGCACCGCGATAGTCATGTTCCCGCAATGGGAACATGAGCCATCCACAAAAGCTGCTTCAGCGTGCTGAACGCCCAAACACGAGATGCAGCGATTGTGCCCATCAGCAGGGACCAGGGAACGACCGCACCCAGTAACGCACAGACGAAATGACATACTGTCAGGGTTCGTCTGTAAGCTCTTTTAGAAGGGGAAACAGTCAACTCGCTCGTGCTGAAGCACACAGGGAGTGACGCGATGTGCCAGGTGCACCACTCCCTGGGCACACCGAGGAACCGGCCCAAATCGCAACACACACTCTTTCACTCTAGGCGTGATGCTGTGAAAACAGCAGTTGAGAGCTATAGCTCGGCTCCTCAGAAACTCGCGACCTCGCTGAAGCGCCGTAACTGCCAGCACACAGCTTGCTTTAGGATCCTCTTCTGAGGCAGTTTCGTTTTTCACGAAGAAGTTAGTCTTTTTAGACACAGGACACCACTGTATGGCTCCGAAGCGAAAGACAGAGTGCGATTGCATCTGCTTCCTATTTATATACACCTGTCGGAGGCGGTGCGCATTATGCAAATATCGCACGCCAATTCCATTGTCTTGTTTTAGTTTACACGAAGATGATAGGGCTCTCTAAGCAATATCCCAATTCGTCGGTCACTACTGACGTACGTCGAACGTGACCGACTGAAAGGGAACAGCTATTATGTCCTATTTAGGCTTGCACTGGTCACATCACATCCTGTTTTTGGTTTGTGTAGATGTCTTTGGTCCGTGTTGCATTCATATTTCTGTTGAACCACTCCAGAGTTCATTTGAAAGCAGAACGAGACCCATCTTTTCAGGGTCCTCGTTCTGCTTGTTTGGTGTGCGCAGGGTTTGAATGGCAGTGTTCACACTTAATCAAATGAACTGCACTAACAGAGCAAAAGTTCTTTTTAAATTGAACCAAACCTGCCAAGTGTGAACAAACCCTAAATCCTACACTTAATTTCTCCAAAGAGCATCGTACTACGGTGGTTAAGCAGTGAGTTATGCCTTTGTATAAGAGAACGCACTACTGATCGATTCAGTTCACTAAGGGATTCGGCATGCTGATTCAAACTATACTAAAGATTATTCCAAGCTTACAGCAATTTTGTGTGAGAAACATAGTAGTCCACATTCGGATCTAAATGGTCAACCTATTGAATTAGCATATTGCATATAAAAATTAGTTCAAAACTTTGACCTGTGGAGGGCAGTAATACACTTAGCAGTGTCTACACTGCCAGAATTCTAATAGAGAAGAAGAAAAGAGCAAGTTCAAGATGAGCATTTCTGGTTAAAATGTATAATATATATATATATATATATATATATATATATTTATTTTAATTTATTTTATTTTTTTTTAGAACATGAGTGATTGTTTCTCTAGATAAGACCATTATTTCTTGTCTGGGATTGTGTAGAACAATTTGAAGCTGCAGTGAAAGTAATTTTGAACTTCAACTGTTTGGTGCCCATTGAAGTCCACTATATGGAAAAAAAATCCTGGAATGCTTTCATCAAAAACTTTAATTTCTTTTCGACTGAAGAAAGAAAGACATGGACAACTTGGATGACATGGGGGTGAGTAAATTATCAGGAAAGGTTTATTTAGAAGTGAACTAATCCTTTAAAGTGCCCCAATTATGCTTTTTTAAAGTTTCCTAATTTTGTTTTGGAGGTCTCCTACAATAGGTTTACATGCATTACCAGGTTAAAAAACATTTTAATTTTCTCATAATATACATGCAGCATCACCTTTTTTCCTCACAATATCTAAAAAACGGTTTGATAAAAGATTCTATCTAAACCCCTCCTTTCCAAGAGCCTATACTCTAAAAAATGCTGGGTTAAAAACTACCCAAGTTGGGTTGAAAATGGACAAACCCAGCAGTTGGGTTGTTTTAACCCAGCAGTAGGGTTAAATGTTTGCCCAACCTGCTGGGTAGTTTTATTTAACTCAACTATTGTTTAAAAATGACTGTATTGCTTAATTAAAATTAACCCAAAGTATGTTGGAAATTAACATTTATTAATGTTCAATGAATAATTATTAAACAATAAACATTTATTAAATTGCTTATTAATACATTTATATTAATAAACTATTAAACTATTACATTTATATTAATAAATATTAAAGCTTATTAATAAACATTCACCTTTTGTCTATTATTGTTGCCTCTAATTGCATCTGGTTTTTAATTTCCCAACTATTTTGGGTTCCTTTTAAGCTAGCCATATAGCGATTTTTAAATAATAGTTGGTTTAAATAAAACTACCCAGCAGGTTGGGCAAACATTTAACCCAACCGCTGGGTTAAAACAACCCAATTGCTGGGTTTGTCCATTTTCAACCCAACTTGGGTTGTTTTTAACCCAGCATTTTTTAGAGTGTACTCTGCTCTGATTGGTCAGATGGCCCAGTCTGTTGTGATTGGTCTACCGCTAACAGTGTGTGTTGGAAACGGCTATTATCTTATGAACCGTATGAACAGATATAAACAGTAACAATGGTGTCTGTTTTATTGTATCAATTCGAGCCCAAGTCCTCATTGTTAAGAATCGGTTCTTTCATTTGATAAACTACAGTATAACTCCATTTACCGTGCACTTTGATCTTTGAAACTTTGCAGACCTTTTACATTCACAAACAGCTATATAATACATTAAAGGTAATATCCAAAAAAAATATTTTTCTTTTGCATAAAGAAATTTTAAACTGTTCCTTCTTTAAAACTACATGACTTCATAAGACTTTGAATAAAGCAAATGTTTATAGCATATTTTATTATATTTATTCTTTTTTGGTGGTTATTTTAACTTCAGGAGATAATGTCAGCATGAGGCACAGGTTTGGTTTTACTCTTGGTGAACTGTTATCAGACAAAAGTAAGCCAGAGATTTATCACTAAAAGGAAACTGAGCTCCAGTGACAGTGATCTGTTGTGTTGGCAAGACTTCTGCAGGCTGCACATCTCCTCATCCTTTATTGAGCCTTCACCACGGTGGGTAAACAGCAGTGTTGTGATTGAGTCGGTACAGAAGATCCTCACGTCTGACATTTTTGTCGCTCAAGTTCCTGACAGCAACCATTAGGCAAAATGAGAACATTAGTGCCTTTCCAAGAGCCGGTCTGGATGACAAATGTTAGAGCTAAAAAAACGGTCTTCGCATCCTGCAGGTTTTCTGAGTTTATTAAAAGAAATGATTATTACTTCTGAATGTGATTACACCACATGGATACATGGATATTGTGTTCCAGATGGCTCGGCCGGTCTCCATGGATACAGGGTGCTATGTAACCAGGGGTTGGTGGGTGTTCTTGGCTTCTTAGTGGAGTGGAAAGGGGAGAAAGAGGCCACGGGCTGACGGAAGCAGTTTCACACGCCTGCACATGAGACAGGCATAAGACGCAAGAGAGCAGAAGGCTGTGTAAATGAGCAAATACATGCCTGAACACTTCTCAGAGATTCACCAGCATGTGATGACACAAAAGAGCAAATTTTCCTTCTAAGCCACAGGCTTTGAGAAATCATGTCACATGAAAGGGTTCAATACATTTGAAGCTCTATCGACAGACACCGTCGCATGTTGACTACCACAGAAAATAATTTCAACTCATCCCTCAGTTTGTAAAAACAAGCAAAACTAATACATTATATGTGTTAGTATGAGACTAAAGTAATATAAATAATATAAATGTAAATACTGTTCGGTTTCTCGCACAAACCAATCGTTTCGTGTCTTGGGACATCAATGTGTCGTCACCAGCCGCAGGGTTTCATTTGGATTTGTCTGTGCATGTTTTTTTTACTCTTATATATGGTGTTCCCATTGACATGCATTATGCAACTGACAGACTGCAATGTTTGGAGTTAAAAATCATCATTTGTGTTCTACTGAAGAAACAAAGTCACCTACATCTTGGATGCCCTGCATGGGGTAAGCAGATAAACATCAAATTTTCATTTTTGGGTGAACTATCCCTTTAAGTGTCACTCCCATTTTTGAGAATAGACATGAAAATGCACTATCCAAACTTAAATGATTATAATTCAAGAATGCTTTGGAGAACAGACCTAAGTTTAAATTATGAAAAAGTTATGGAAGTTTAAATTTACTGTAAATCAAATGTACTGTACTAAACATTTTTTTTATTTTACATAAAATGTATATTTTATCAAATATATTTGACTCTAAAATAACTATAAAATGAAAGCAATGTCTAACTGAGTTGTGTTCCAAATTTGAAGTTGATATCACAAAAACTGAAGTACCTATAAGACTTTGTTTAGGCGCTGTACCAAAAATAGCCATCGGGTGTCACCGACATTCTATTGAATTTTGTTTTTATGCATTCTCCTGTTACAAATTGATAATTTCCTGTCCAAATGTTACTTCTATCACAAAACAGTGGGCAAATATGGAACCGTGAGACTCAGACCTTTCCAACAATGTGTGTTTTGTCAAGATTAGAAAAGGTTTTGACTATAATCTAGATAAAATAAATATTGTAATATGAAACCTGACACTAGGGGAAGAGCCCGCTAAAAGAAATTAAAGTACTGTTTCCATGGTAAAGTAGCATCCAATTTCAAAACGGTTTGCACAGGCTGAATCTTGACTTTGTAAGCTTTCAAATGATACCTAATTTATGATGATTACTAAAATATGTGATATGAAAAAAAGGCATTAAATAAAAAAGCGCCACTAGCACTAACAGCATAAACTTTTACATTGTTACAAAAAAACATTATATTTCAAATAAATGCTGTTCTTTTGAACTTTATAGTCACCAAATTGTTTCCATGAAAACATCAAGTGGCACAACTGTTTTCAACATAAGAAAATCTTCCTTGCGCAGCAAATCAGCATATAAAAATCATTTCTGAACGATCACGTGACACTGAAGACTGGAGTAATGATGCTGAAAATCCTGTAACCTTGAACTTATTTCTCATCTGCTGAAAGACTGTAATAAAACCACTCTTGCCTCTGTGCCCTGACCTCTCTCTAGAGGTTACATGAGGATAAATCTGTCTGTGCTATGGATTCAGTGTTATACAATCTTCCTGCTCTTCTGACAGATAATAGTCAAAATGACTTTGGATGGTTTGAATCATTTTAATAATGGAAAAAAAAATGAATGTTACATCTAATAACCACATTTCCATTGAAAAGCAAGAAAACAACCCACTCTCCGGCAAGCTGTTTGTGTTTTTTAAGATGAGGTATTTTCTGTGAGGTGTTCCCACAAATAAACACACACACACAAGCATCTATGATGACACTTTCCTTTAGTGAACCAGAACTAATTATAGAGTGGCAAAGTTGATTATCTGGCAATATTCTCCACACAGTGTAGGAGTGATAAGCAGCACATCTGGGAGATCTTATCCAGTCCCGTCGGGCTATGAAATGACTCTCTGCTCCATGTGAAGGCAATCATTGCACATTTCATACACCCGCACACTCCTAACACACTCAAAAGTCTCTATATACTCAACCCTTTTTACTAGAGTCAAGGCTCTTATTAATATGCCAAGAGAGACGTAAAACATAGAGAGGTTGTAGGGGCATGTTATTACGCCACGGTCGAAAATACACTTAAAAATCCTGTTTTTATGGCTTGTAGTCCAAGTGTGATTACTCTGATGTCATCTGTGTGCAAGTGTACTGCTAAACATTGATAAAAGTCACTTTTAGAAGATTTAGCACATTTAAAAATGTACATTTCTCTTTTGGGATAAGAGAAACGCACACTCAGGGGCGTATTTAAATTTGTGTCCAATCAAATGCTCTCTTATAATGATAAAGCCCCTCCCCTAATATAATATGCTTCTCGTTTGCTGTGCTTGTTTGTAAAGCTGCACAATTTGGCACAATTATATATCAGTATGACTACTAAAAACAATATAATAATAATAATACTTATTATTATTACTATTTAAAAAATAAAATGCACATCACCTTTGTTGTCATGTCTGGCTAATCATGAAAAAATGTCATCTCATACTGTCTCGCAGTATTTTGATGGAATACATTGCAATGACGCATTGTTTCCAAGTTGTTCCAAGTCCAACATGCAGTGCAAATGCTGATTTCAAAGTCAAACCCACCTAATATTAAATAGCAAGTCATGGTTCATCACTGTGACGTAAAATAATGGCTACAGGCTATATAACAAATAACTTCCTGTTTCAATAGTAAGTGTCACCACAGGAAAGAAAAATGCATTCTGCAAACAATTTCATGGGGTATTTAAATAGATGTTAAAACGCCATAAAGCTAGTATTGAGTATTGAGATACTTGATCACACTTATAAACAAAAGGAAATGGCTGGAAATAAAATTGAAGAAAAAAGCATTAAAGACGGATGGGACTCGCTGTGAACTCAGCAGCACAAGGGCAAAGCGCAGACAGCCAGTGTACTTTATTCAAGGTCGGGCGACCGTCTTCGCTTGGACTTTTATTAATGGTTATGAGACAATAAACCTTGAACTTGGCTTTGTAATGTTTCTGAAGAAGCGTTTTGTTTATGATTATGGAATTTTATGGGACGCTCTTGGCATGAGTCAAAATGGCATTTATACGAGATTGAGAACCATTTTGCATTTCTGCAAGGGGGAGACTGACGAATGTACAGGGATATATAGCTCTTATTTTATGAACATGATATCTAGAGGAATAATCAATCTCCGTTGCCCTCAGCAATCCGTGGCAGTGCTGGAACAAAGGGAAAATCTGATTTTAAGTTGACATGACAGTTTTCATATCTGTGGTGATTCGGCCAGTGACGTCATGGTCTACAATCAACAATAGTAACAAAGAAGGGCTGGACTTACAATTCCTGCTAAAAAGACAACTGATTATTATTTAAATTATATTTAACTCTATGATGAATGCTCTATGATGTGGGGTAAGATTTTTTTAATGTTTTTTAAGAAGTTTCTTATGCTCACAAATATATTTGATTGAATTAAAAACAGTAATATTGTGAGAAAAAAAGCAATTAAATAAAATATTTTATGCCTTTCTTTTTCATATAGAAACATGAAGTTAAATGTTCATCATTGTTTTATACACTGTAAAAAAAATACCAGTAAAATTTACGGTAAAAAAACGGCAGCTGTGGTTGCCAGAACTTTACCGTAAAAAATACAGTAGCAACGTAAAAAAAATCTGTTAAATTTACGGTAAAATAACATATTTCATTAACTGATATAATGTTAATTTACCAACCTAATGAAGTACTAATATCTGTTTTGTACCTTTATAATACACTGACAGTCACCAAACACAGTGGTGATAAGAGTCACATGATGAATCAAAGTTCATCACAAGCAGGTTTTCCACAAGCTGAGAAAACCAACACTAACATACAGAAGGTGCACACAGTGTCATTCACACACACACACTAAACACCATCATGGTAACATGCATGAAAATTTAAAAATGCAATAAACATTAGTTTAACAACATTAGATGTAACATAAAACCATAAAGTACATAACTGATTAGAAAAAAATGAGAAAAATTAAGAAGAAACAGTTATTTCAACGAAAATATATAAAATGTGAAGTGTCACGCAGGGAATTGTGGGAATGTCAATTTATGTTTTTTCACTGTAAATTTTACAATGAATTGTTATTTTTCACTTCCAAAAACTGAAATTAACGGTATTTTACCGTAAAATTACATTAAATGTACCATTAGATCTATTACAGTTATTCACCGTATATAGTACGGAAACTTTCTGTAAACCAATTGACAGCTTTTCACCGCAGCATTTTTACAGTCTTTTACTGTTAAAATCACGGTAATTTTTTTACATTGTATAATTAGGGTGCTTTCTAGTTTTTTGTGTATCATCCTAATGCAGATCCTTATTGTTGCTCATCAAAATGAGCTAAAACAAATGTCTTATATAGCCTTCTTTTTGTTAGTAGCTTGAAGTGTAGCGAATTACTTTTCAAAAAGGTAGCTTGAATGTGATTGAACTTTAAATTATGAGTACTGAGAAAGTATCTTCCCTAACACTGCAACATCATCCATCATCTTCAGCATCAGTGTTTGTGTGTGTGTGTGTGTGTGTGTTTGTGCGCTTGCCTCTACTTTCTCCTCTGTGACGCCCTTAATTAGTCTCTTTTTCACCGTTTTCCCATTAACACTTGGATAATTATGTCTATCACTTTGCAGTGTAAATAGTTTAAGGAGAGGAAGCCATCTCTCTCACATTCACACTCTGTCTCAGGCTCTTACACTCATCCACACTGCAAGCGACACGACACAACAAACTAGAACGCTAGTCGCAGCGCTAGCTCAAGGTGTAGATGGGCTCTTTCACCCACACTGAGATGAGCCGCAGACACAGTCTGGTGGTGAGGAGAGATGAAGTCCCTTGAAACTCTCTCACGCTCCACTAAAGCAGGTTTCAGCGGGAAATCAATCCCTATCCCGCTCTCCGGGAATTCACTGCCATGTTTATCCTCTCTCCACCTGAATGACTACGAGCTTATCAGTCTGCCTGAAGAGTCCACATTGCTGAGCAGAAATACTCTCTATTAAAGCCACTTTTGTAAAAGGACATATGTAGAATGTGATACTTATTTTATTTTTGTTACTCAAAGAACTCTTGCATATATGCCTGAAGAGGCCTTAGTATAATATGTCTGCAGTTTTATGTTGACAAGGTCGCGACTGTTTACCAAATTTGTCAGAGAGCATATAAATGAACTCAACATATGTTTACAAGCTGATGTTAAATGTTCAGCAGTATTGAGATCAGTGGTACTAGACAACTTAAAAGAGACCTATTATGCCTCTTGTAGATGTAATATAAGTCTCTGGTGTCCCCAGAATGTGTCTGTGAAGTTTCAGCTAAAAATACTCCATGGATTATTTATTATATTTTGTCAAATTTGCCCCTATTTGGGTGTGAGCAAAAACGCTGTTTTTGTGTGTGTCCCTTTAAATGCAAATGAGCTGCTGATCCTGGCCCGCTTTCCAAAAAAGGGTGGAACTTTAACAGCTCACACTTTGGTTGCTCAACAATAAAGCGGGAGAATCTCACGCAGCCAAAATGTTGATTGCCAGTGCCTTACGTTCAAACCGGACTCGGACACTGATGGAGAGACTCAGGAAGAAGTTACGACTTTTAGAATACAACTGGATGTTTCTTTAATAAAAGTTATAAAAGTTAGGCAAAAGACAAAAAATAATATAGGCCTATTCAGGTGTTTCACCAAATATGGGCACTTAAATGGCTTTTTAAATAATTTTTTCATAACCCCATATGAATGTGTTGTGACTGAGTGATAACATTCTGTGGTGACAGTCATGAGATTTGCATTTTATATATCCTTAATACACAATATTATATATTTCCCCAGTTTTTGCATAAAATAATTAATATAAACTGAATTTGAAAAAAAAAAAAAATTAAAATGAAACTGAAAATATAAAAGTAAATTATTATTTTATTTCAGTTGTATTAAAGGTGCCCTAGAACTTTTTTTAAAAAGATGTAATATAAGTCTAAGGTGTCCCCTGAATGTGTCTGTGAAGTTTCAGCTCAAAATAACCCATAGATTTTTTTCAATTCATTTTTTAACTGCCTATTTTGGGGGCATAATTAGAAATGAGCCGATTCAAGGTGTGTGGCCCTTTAAATCTCGTGCTCCAAACCCCAAGAGCTCGCACTTGCCTTAAACAACATAAAAACAAGTTCAAACAGCTAATATTACCCTCAAAATGGATCTTTACAAAGTGTTCATCATGCAGCATGTCTAATCGCATTAGTACAGTGTTTATTTTGATGTTTACATTGATTCTGAATGAGTTTGAGGTCTTGCTCTGTGGCTAACGGCTAATGCTACACTGTTGGAGAGATTTATAAAGAATGAAGTTGTGTTTATGAATTATACAGACTGCAAGTGTTTGAAAATGAAAATAGCGACGGCTCTTGTCTCCGTGAATACAGTAAGAAACAATGGTAACTTTAACCACATTTAACAGTACATTAGCGACATGCTAATGAAACATTTAGAAAGACAATTTACAAATATCACTAAAAATATCATGTTATAATGAATCATGTCAGTTATTATTTCTCCATCTGCCATTTTTTGCTATTGTCCTTGCTTGCTTACCTAGTCTGTTGATTCAGCTGTGCACATCCAGACGTTACTGGCTGCCCTTGTTCGGAACATGGGCTGGCATATGCAAATATTAGGGGCGTACACCCTGACTGTTACGTAACAATCGGTGTTATGTTGAGATTTGCCTGTTCTTCAGAGGTCTTTTAAACAAATGAGAATTATATAAGAAGGAGGAAACAATGGAGTTTGAGACTCACTGTATGTCTTTTCCATGTACTGAACTCTTGTTATTTAAATGCCGAGGTAAATTCAATTTTTGAATCTAGGGCATTTTTTTCTCATTATTCATCTCAAGCTCTTCACTGATACTGCTGTCTCCTTGATAAATAAATGACACAATGGCACAGTCATAATTTGTGGCAAAATTGATATTTAAAAAATTCCTACAATCAAATACTGAAATGTTTTATGATTACTTCGCAAATTAGCTTTGTGGATGTTTGGCAAGGGAAAAACAAAATCTATTCAAGAAGTAATAACCAATTTAAAAATGAAGCAGAAGCAGTTAAAAAGCTTCTTTGTATCTAATTTGATACTGTTGCACTATCCTCTAAACTAAATATGCTTATATAATATTCATTTTCATATATAGTTTTTAGCACAGTGACATACAGTAGGCTATATTAGAGTGACTTATTATAGTGACAGCCCTTCAGAGTGACCCGAGGACAGGTGCTGCGCTCAAGGGCATGATAGTAATTGCTCATGGTGCACTCCCTGATAGCTTCAAACCTCTCCAACAACAAATATAGCCATTTGCTTTTTTTCTCATTTGCCTTCAAAAGGTTGTTTCAGTATTAATAGTTTGTTAATAATGGAAATAAATTATAATTAAATTTTTTCACCAAGCAGCTGTAAAGAATATGCATCTAATTATCTAATAAATGCTGGGCATTTAAATGGAAAGTTCAGAAAAAAAATGAAAATTCTGGCATCATTTACTCACCCTCATGTTGATGTTGGCTTCAAACTATAATGAATAGTTTTTCAGAAGTCTTTTTTCAAAGTTAAGGGTAACCAAAATGGTTTGATTATCAACAAATTTCTGGTTTGGAAAATTATGAGGGTAAGAAATTATGACAGAATTTAATAGCAGTAAATTTACTTTACATCCCAGCTCAAAATTAACGCTTTACTGTCAAGTGCATTTCTATGTGACAAAAAATGCAATATTAATTTTGTTAGCTGCATTTGCAGTAAATTCCTAATATTTATTATGATTTGTTACTGTGCTGTTTTGTTTATGTATTTTATTTACTCCAATTTAAGGCCCTAACCCCACCAAAACATTCACGTGGGAACTTGTGTTTATTAGTCCTGGTATCAGCAATTGTGAAATATCACTGATACTGTGAAATAAGGTTCTAAATCATATCACCCACCAAGAATCATAGTAAATACTGTAGTTTTAATTTCAATATTAACCAAAATAATCATGATTATGATTTTTGCCAATATCGAGCAGCCCTAACCAAAAAAGTATTGTTACCAACATTCTTTAAAATATCTTCTTTAAAGTCCCCCTGAAATCAAAATTTAAGTTTTTTAGCTTTTAGTATGAATATGTTAGCCTTATGGTGAATAAGCTGGCGTGTTCCAAAACAATGACAAAATTTGCATTTAGGAGATATAAGCTATAGATATAAGATATAGATATAAGCATTCAAAACTTACAGTCTCTCACTTCCGTTAAAATGGATTACAGATTTTAATGACATCACAGTGCACTTCAGTCCTCATCAAATTTTCTGTCCAATCAAATGCTCTCTAGAATCTGAAGTCCCGCCCCCTCCTACACTATAAACAGATGCTGAAGCTGTGGGTGAAATCGGTCATTTGTTCATGTTTCTATATGGTGAATGGCACATAGTGCACTATATAGGGGAAAGGGAACGATTCAGACAGTGTAAATATGCTTTCCATTGACGCGAATGAAGTCCTTTTTCGCGTTAGTGTCACATGAACTGCTGCAGCGTGAACAGTCTGCTCCAGTCCAGAGACATTAGAGCACAGAGCGGATCATATGCGAAAGTCGGCGCAGACCACAAAAGGTATTGGACCAATTAGAATTCTGCACAGAATGCTGTATTTTAAAGCGATATATAGAAGATTAGGAAGAGAAATGCTTAGAGATTAGAAAAAAAAAACAAAGATTTACCAAGCTCAGCAGCACTGGCCAAGCTGTGATATAAACGAAAAGGGGCAGGGCTGATCGATATATACCGCCCTGTCTTCCTGTTTCAGTTTAAATTACATCAACACATTGAATAATGCTGCGTGATCCAAGACACTTCAGTGGGCCTTTAATGTTCCACAGAAGAAAGATGATAACAGAATTTTTATTTTTTCTATGAATTATCCCTTTAAGGTGGGTAAAGTTTGCTGTTATTAAAGGTGCCATCGAACATTTTTTACAAGATGTAATATAAGTCTAAGGTGTCCCCTGAATGTGTCTGTGAAGTTTCAGCTCAAAATACCCCATAGATTTTTTTTAATTAATTTTTTTAACTGCCTATTTTGGGGCATCATTAACTATGCACCGATTCAGGCTGCGTCCCCTTTAAATCTCGCGCTCCCTGCCCACGGAGCTCGTGCTTGCCTTAAACAGCATAAACAGCATGAAGTTCACACAGCTAATATAACCCTCAAAAGGGATCCTTACAAAGTGTTCGTCATGCAGCATGTCTAATCGCGTAAGGATGGTATTTATTTGGATGTTTACATTTGATTCTGAATGAGTTTGATAGTGCTCCATGGCTAAAGCTAACATTACACATAGGCTTGGGTATCGAGTATCGAGTATCGATTGGAACTGGGACTAGCTTTGCGATTTTCCCGGAATCGTTCAAAAGTTTAAATTTCGATTCCTAGTTTCGATTCCCAGTCCGCCGACTGGAAGAAGAAACCGCTTAACACCAACGAAGAAGCGTCCACCGAAAGTGTTGGCATAACCGAGCGAGTCGAACATGGATAGCGTGCGTCGGCGGTCCTAAGTGTTGCTTAAATAGAACGAAATCTCGGCAAAATGCAACATTTACGGCAAGATTGTTTCGTGCATAGGAGGGTGCACATCGAACATGATAAAGCACCTTCGAGTTCATGGAGTAGAAATATATAAATGTCTTTGATGCGCTGCGCCGACCGTCCTCCGCTGCCTCTTCCTCTGGCTCCGACCCCCAGCCTGGCAATCCACACGAGATCCGATTTTTTCGTATCCGATCTGAGCCACTTCCAAATGTGGTTTTAAATCCGATACATACGATCTCTGAACATGTGACCTACGTCTAAACACGCATATCCGATTGTAATTCCAAGCCATCAAACGGCGAGGGCGGCACGTTTGCTCACTAAAATATAGCTTCAATGTTGTATTATGAAGCAGACGTGCATGTATGCACTCGCACTAAAAATTCGCAGCTCAATATTAATGTGGGAACTTTGTCTAACATGAAAGAAATTGCGCACACACATATATTCAGCAGCTTCGCACGCGCGCGTTCTCTCCCTTGCTCGCTCGAATTCATTCAAAAAACGGAATTCTAAAACTAATAATTTTAGATAAAATATCAAACACAAATTACCTTTATTTTCCGGTCTATATCCGTTCAGTCAGAATTCGCGCTGCAATACACCCATGACAGCTGTTAACTTATCCATTCTGACAGGCTATCATGGCCACTCCATGAATTATATAAATAATTTTAATAGCACGGCCATTAAAAACCCAAGGATCTACTATGTGCATTTAAAACTATCAGTGACGATAATTTTGGGGCAGGAAGTAGCCTGTAAACACAGATATCGATACCAGTCGCGTCTAAAGTGAGTGTAAACACGCTGGCCAAAAAAATCGGATATGGTCAAAAGATCGGATTTGTGCATTAAGACTTGCAGTGTAAATGCAGCCATACACTCATGTGTAAATGTGTTTTCAATATATTCAGAATTTATAATATTTATATTCAAGTTCATAGATTTGATATTTATATTGTAGTTGCAAACAGCCCTGTGAGAAATTCATAAAAGTTCATAAAAAGTAAAAAGTTCATAGAATTAAAATTGATGGAGAAGGTCAGACTATTTCCTTCAGAAAGACCGTTGGTTAGCTAGCTCATTTAAAATATCCTAAACTTTTTTTTGACCCTGCCTCTTAAAAGAATTGGAATTGAGAATCGTTAGGAACCGGAATCGAAACAAGGAATCGAAATCGGAATCGGAATCGTTCAAATTCAAACGATACCCAACCCTAATTACACACTGTTGGAGAGATTTATAAAGAATGAAGATGTGTTTATGCATTATACAGACTGCAAGTGTTTAAAAATGAAAATAGCGACGGCTCTTGTCTCCGCGAATGTAGTAATAAACAATGGTAACTTTAACCACATTTAACAGTACATTAGCAACATGCTAACGAAACATTTACAAAGACAGTTTACAAATATCACTAAAAATAACATGATATCATGGATCATGTCAGTTATTATTGCTCCATCTGCCATTTTTCGTTGTTGTCCTTGCTTACTTACCTAGTCTGATGATTCAGCTGTGATCCAGACGTTAATGATCTTGAATGGCTGGCATATGCAAATACATACATACATACATATTAATGATCCCGACTGTTACGTAACACTCGGTGTTATGTTGAGATTTGCCTGTTCTTTGGAGGTCTTTTAAACAAATCAGATTTATAAAAGAATGAGGAAACAATGGAGTTTGAGACTCACTGTATGTCATTTCCATGTACTGAACTCTTGCTATTTAACTATGCCAAGGTAAATTCAATTTTTAATTCTAGGGCACCTTTAAAGGATTAGTTCACTTTCAAATAAAATTTTCCTGATAATTTACTCACCCCCATGTCATCCAAGATGTTCATGTCTTTCTTTCTTCAGTCAAAAAGAAATAAAGAAATTAAGGTTTTTGATGAAAATATTCAACAGCTTCAAAGGGCTTTAAACGATATCGGATGAGGAATAAGGGTGTTATCTAGCTAAATGATTGGTCATTTTTGAAAAAAAAAATGTAAATGTATATGCTTTATATAAACGAAAGATCACCTTCCAAGTGCTTCCGCCAAAAACGCATTTTCGTAGTCTTCAAAAAGCTTACGCTGTACTTCCTACGCCTTCCCTATTCTACTTACGGAAAAAATGGAACTGGCGCTGCGTTCATTCTGTAAATTAAATAGGGAAGGCGTAGGAAGTACAGCGTAAGCTTTTTAGAAGAATATGAAAGTGCATTTTTTGCGGAAGCACTTTTAAGGCAAACATTTGTTTATATAAAGCATATATATTTACATTTTTTTCTAAAATGACCAATCGTTTCGCTAGATTCACTAGATTCCTCGTCTGGTATTGTTTAAAGCTCTTTGAAGCTGCACTGAAACTGTAATTTTGATCTTCAACCATTCGGAGGCCATTGAAATCCATTATAAAGGAGAATAATCCTGGAATGTTTTCACCAAAATCCTTAATTTCTTTTCGACTGAAGAAAGAAGGACATGGACATCTTGGATGACATGGTTGGTGAGTAAATTGTCAGGAAAATTTTATTTGAAAGTGAACTAATCCTTTAATGGGTTAAAAATGACAGCACGAAACAGAGCAAGTGCTAAGAACTAGGATAGCACGACAGATGGAGTTGAGACAGTCCTTCTCTAATGCTGGACAGGACACATTGATAGTCCTCATTAGAAGTCTGCAATCTGGACAGCACATCAACACTAGATCATTAAAAACCAGCCCTCAGTCCACATGCTCACTCACATCACAGATACCTACAGAAGGCCCATATAAATTATTCAGAATGATAAATACTCTCTGAGGATAACATGAAGCAAGGAAATTATCACAATCTCCTGAAAATCACCTTCAGGCAAAACTTGTTCTTGACTGGAAGCAGCAGGTAATGACACAGCAGAGAAAAGGACCTGAATGAAACACCTGTTCTAATTAGACATCCCTTCCCCAGGCTCTAAAAGGAAAGACGGTGGTCACGACGTCTGCCTGTCAAGTTCAAACCACACTGGGCACCTAATGAAGCATGCACATCTGTCCTACTGTTCCCACAAACACTCAGTGCACTCTGGGAAATGTAGTTCATACATGACCTATGCCCATCTGCAGGATGAAATATGCTCTGCACTGTCGAAATCGAGGTGACTTTGAAGGTGGCCCCAAGCCAACTTAACTTCCTTATGTTAATCGAAGAATTCTGTTTTATTGAGCTATTAAAATCCCCATGAATGTCAGAGGAAGAACTGAGAGGATGACTCATTGAAAGTCAGCGCTCTCCTGCGGGGGTCTTTGGCAGGGGAGGGGGGCCGTCAGAAGGGGAAGGAGAGCATCTGTTCCCCCCCAGAAACAGGTTCAGCTCAGGACAGTATGTAGGCGGAGGCAGAGGGATTGTGGGTAATGATTGAGGCTGAAGGATTTTGGAGAGTGCAGTTTCTCAGACTCATATATTGGGCTTTATGAGGATGTGATGATTCCATGCAGCCAGGTTCATTACGCTTAATGAGATCTATTTCCCTCAAAACAGCACATTGCATTTCCACAGTACAGAACAGCATCAATCATCCCAAAAATACTGTATGATTTCTGAAGCTCTAACTAAAATCATGTCAAACTGAATTACTGATCACTCTGCACCATAATGTAAATCAGCACAACAACTAAGCAGCAAACTTTATGTCACTGCTAATACTTTTGGCCACGGCTGTACATAGGGTGTTTTGCATTACATTTTGTTATTTAGCTAAAGGGTAAGTTCACTTAAAAATGAAATTTCTGCCATTAATTACTCACCCTCATGTCGTCCCAAATCCGTAAGACCTTTGTTTATCTTCAGAACATAAATTAAAGGATTAGTTCACTTTCAAATAAAATTTTCCTGATAATTTACTCACCCCCATGTCATCCAAGATGTCCATGTCCTTATTTCTTCAGTCGAAAAGAAAATAATGGACTTCAATGGCCTCCAAATGAAGGTCAAAATTACAGTTTCAGTGCAGCTTCAAAGGGCTTTAAATGATACCAGACGAGGAATAAGGGTCTTATCTACTGAAACAAGCGGTCATTTTCGAACAAAATGTAAATGCATATGCTTTATATAAACAAATGATCACCTTCCAAGTGCAAGTTACATTTTTTCTGTAAGTAGAATAGGAAAGGTGTAGGACATACAGTGTAAGCTTTTTGAAGAATACAAAAGTGAGGTTTTGGCGGAAGCACTTGGAAGGCGATAAGCATACACTTGGATAGGAACGCTATGCATATACATTTACATTTTTTTCCGAAAATGGCCGATCATTTCACTAGATAAGACCCTTATTCCTCGTCTGGTACCATTTAAAGCCCTTTGAAGCAGCACTGAAAATGTAATTTTGACCTTCAACAGTTGTGTCCACTGAAGTCCACTATAAGGAGAATAATCCTGGAATGTTTTCATCAAAAACCTTAATTTCTTTTCGACTGAAGAAAGAAAGACATGAACATCTTGGATGACATGGGGGTGAGTAAATTATCAGGAAAATTTTATTTGAAAGTGAACTAATCTTTTAAGATATTTTTGATGAAATCCAAGGGTTTCTGAACCACATAGGCAGCAACGTCATTGCACCTTTTAGAGGTCTGTGGAGGAGCCGGCCAATAACGAGCAGGCGTTCTGACATAGAACCTGGAAGCGCTGAATGTAAACAGGAGAATGACAGGGGAGAGAAGAAATTGAATAATATTTATGAATAATATTTTTGTTTTTGCTCACAAAAAGTATTCTCGTCGCTTCATAACATTAAGGTTGAACCACTGTAGTCACGTTGACTATTTTAACGTTGTCTTTACTACCTTTCTGGACCTTGAATGTGGGTGAACTAACTCTTTAAGGACTTATCGGCCTGTGCCATCTAGAGTTTCATGACAGAACTCATATGACATATACGATTGTAAGTTATAAAATATACAAGCACCAATTTGCCATCTCGTAATATTGTAAACAATGTCACTGTATTTTTAGGGTGAACCACAGAAGCTGTTTTTTTAACAAATTTATCAGGACATTTTTTTACATTGACAAATCATAAACCAAACAATCTATTTAAAGGTGCCCTAGAATTAAATATTGAATTTACCTTGGCATAGTTGAATAACAAGAGTTCAGTACATGGAAAAGACATACACTGAGTTTCAAACTCCATTGTTTCCTCCTTCTTATATAAATCTCATTTGTTTAAAAGACCTCCGAAGAACAGGCGAATCTCAACATAACACCGACTGTTACCTAACAGTCGGGGTGTACGCCCCCAATATTTGCATATGCAGGCCCATGTTCAAGGCATTACACAAGGGCAGAACGTCTGGATGTGCACAGCAGAATCATCAGATTAAGTAAGCAAGCAAGAACAATAGCGAAAAAAATGACAGATGGAGCAATAATAACTGACATGATCCATGATATTTTTAGTGATATTTGTAAATTGTCTTTCTAAATGTTTCGTTAGCATGTTGCTAATATACTGTTAAATGTGGTTAAAGTTACCATCGATTATTACTGTATTCGTGGAGACAAGAGCCGTCGCTATTTTCGTTTTTAAACACTTGCAGTCTGTATAATTCATAAACACAACTTCATTCTTTATAAATCTCTCCAACAGTGTGTAATGTTAGCTTTAGCCCTGGAGCATACTATCAAACTCATTCAGAATCAAATGTAAACATCCAAATAAATACAATACTCACATGATCCGATGTATGCATGCAGTATGCATGACGAACATCTTTGTAAAGATCCATTTTGAGGGTTATATTAGCTGTGTGAACTTTGTTTATGCTGTTCAAGGCAAGTGCGAGCTCCGGGGGCGGGGGAGCACGAGAATTAAAGGGGCCGCAACCTATATATCGGTGCATAGTTAATGATGCCCCAAAATAGGCAGTTAATTTTTTTTTTTTTTTTTTTTAAATCTATGTGGTATTTTGAGCTGAAACTTCACAGACACTTTCAGGGGACACCTTAGACTTATATTACATCTTTTACAAAGAAGTTCTAGGGCACCTTTAAGGTACTGTAGATAAAACTAGTGTTAAAGCTGCAGTCCGTAACTTTTTTGGTTAAAAATGATCTAAAAACAATTTTCAGCATGTACATAACCAGCCAGTGTTCAAAACTATCTCCTTACCTTAGCCTGATTCACAACGGTAAGCTTGTAATAATGTTTTATAATTCGGGTGGTACTGGTGAGTTTTCGATCATGTAGCCGTTTGTCTCTCCGTCATTGTGTCACATCTGTTAATGAGTCCCAGCTAGTAGGCTACATCGCATGTGAGGCGTATTATTTATAGCCTTTTCTCACAGCAGCTGCAATAATTAAACTTATCATTTTGGTGGCGGATTGTATGGTATGACAAATTAATGTTAGAGATTAGGGTAACGCTAATACACACTAAACACACATAGTCACGCAATGCTGATGTTGTTAACATTAACAATTTGAGAAAGTATAACAATAATAATAATTTGCACAGTTTGACGTGATCCAAGCTAAGTGATCATTAGATTCAAGCACCATCGCGATTTACTGTAATGTTTTTTTTCCCCTCAGTTGGTGAGAACAAAAGTGGCACACATGTTATTAACTTGTTCAGATGACATTTTCTGGTTAAAATTATTATTTTGGTCATACTTCCAAGACTGCAATCTTTGATTCCAAAGTACAATATCCACAATGGTGTAGTGATTGAGAGAAAACATTAGATTCATCCGCTCTGAGGAGTCGCGCTGAGGCACAATGCACTTAAAGATGATAATTCTGCAAACAATTGCAGATTTCAAATAGAGATGGCTACAAAGAGGCAAAACTACGGACTGCAGCTTTAAAGTAAAAAAGTCACTAACCTCAGAAGACCTATCTAAACACAAGTCATATCAGAATGATCGTATATGAGCTGATGGGGCGTGAACGACACCACAAGTGTTGAAACTACCAGTGGGAAACTGTTCATATTTTTTGCTAAATGTGTTGAGGTCTGCGTTTATTAAAGAATCATGGTGAAAGCAAATTCAAATTGGTTTTAAATTATGAATGTTGAATGTACAGTACCATTTAGTTTGAATGTACCATAAGAATTTTATGAACTGCTGATGAAAAATAGTCTGTCAGAAAATGATTATGAAGCAACAAAACTACATGCCCCATCATGTTCTGTGGCAGCACAAGAATGACAATATTGCATAAAACAAAAAATTTCACACCCAATTGCTCTTCATTTTGTTTTAATAGCAGACACAAGTCCTGGGGCCGGTTGCATAAACCACTTAGACTAGTCTTAAAAGTTAAGACACCAATGTTTTTCTTGATTAGTGGTCCTAATTTTTTAAAGTCTGTAACATAAAAAAGTAGATTGGTGTAATTTGAATTGGAAAAATAACATTGATTACCCCTTGGTTAACAGCAAGTTGGTCAAACTAGTTTTTAAGACACAGTCTTAATATAGTGACTAAGTTTATGCAACTGGACCTTCCATCTTTGTCAGAAACTTAAAGAAAAAAGAATATGAGGCTTAATTATGCTCTTACGCACCCCAAGGCTGCATTTATTTGATCAAAATACAGTAAAAACAGTAAAACTTTTCTATTTGTATATAGTTTAAAATATTATTCCTGTGAGGGCAAGGCTGAATTTTCAGCAGCCATTACTCCAGTGTCACATGATCCTTCAGAAATCATTCTAATGCTGATTTGCTGCTCATGAAACATTTCTTATTATTATCAATGTTAAACATTTGTAACATTATAAATGTCTTTAATGTCACTTTTAATCAATTTAATACATCCTTGATCAATAAGATTATCAATTTCTTACTGATCCAAATTTTTAATATAAATATACTGTAAATATTGTTGGATTCATTCATTCAATACAGTAAATCATATTATATTTATTTACTTTATATTACTCAAGTGATTTCATCACCTCAAGTGCTGTGTTTCATAATGTTACAGGGCACTCCAAATTAACAAATGGTGTCAAGTGTAGTTAACTTGTACAGATCCTCTACTGAACATATAGGGTCACTGCATAGGGACTGTGTGTGTGAATATGAACACTGCTGTCAGTAATGGCTAAACTCAAGCGGGAGTATTTATGGAGTGCTCACCTCAGTTTGTTGTAGTGCTGCAAGGTCAATGACAAACAACATTCTTAGTCTCTCACTGCAGGAGTTTATAACTTACCTCCCTGAATAAGCGAGAGGAGTTTTAGGAAGAAAACGCACACTCCCATAAGAGGTCTGTGTGCCCCAGGGAGAATGTGTGGAAAACCTAAGAATAGATGCTCAAATGAGCATTTGTAAAAGTCATTAGGATGAACTCTCTTCTGAGCTTTACAAGGAACTGGAAAGAACATCTAACACCACAGAAAATACAGTAATAGTTTACAATAAAGTCCCATTAGTAACATTAGTTAACGCATAAACATTAACTAACAATAAGCAATTAACTAATGTTAACAAGTGGAACCTTATTGTAAAACATTACTGAAAATACTAATATAAACACTATTGTAATTGTCATGAATACATCATTAATAAAAAAATGTGTTCAGACTAAATTCTGCCTGAATGTGCTGAGCACAAAACCAATGTAAAATGCAAATAAACTCACACTAGTGACCACACATTTTATCAGTAAAGCCGGTTCACACCAAGAATGATAACTTTAACTATATCAATATTAACGTTCGAATCAACAGACATTTACTACTATATCTGTAAACAGAATTTACTAACCATAACTGTGCAGATTGCGCACTGCAGTTTATTCAACAGGATAATAACCATAAAAAAACTATGAATCTGTCAAGTTATAAAGCTTAATCATTAGCCTATTCATTAGTCATTAGCATAAGTGTAGGCTTTTTACAATTACCAAGCAATTGAACAAATTGAGCCTCAAGGGCCATTCACGCCAAAGGCGATAACGATAACTGTAAAGTTGTAATTACTTTAATTCTTCTCATAGCATTGTGACGTTTACACCACAACTATAACAGAAATTGAACACAGAGGAATTAAGTCCTTTGAATCACTTTTAAAATGATTTTTTTTTTCATGATAAAAACATTGACAGCCAATCAGAATCCACCCTTTCAAGTGCACAAGCATTTAACAACGAAAGTTTCAAGAACTGCATGTTCTTCAATAAAAACGATAGGCTAGTTATTGGGACAGGTTATATCTTGATTTCATGTGGTTTTAAAGCATTTTCATTTAGATCTGAGTTAAATTATTTTAAAGGTGCCATCAAACATTTTTTTTACAAGATGTAATATAAGTCTAAGGTGTCCCCTGAATGTGTCTGTGAAGATTCAGCTCAAAATACCCCATAGATTTATTTTTTTTTATTCATTTTTTTAACTGCCTATTTTGGGGCATCATTAACTATGCACCGATATATAGGTTGCGGCCACTTTAATTCTCGTGCTCCCCCGCCCACGGAGCTCGCACTTGCCTTGAACAGCATAAACACAGTTTACACAGCTAATATAATTAATAATAATATATAATATAATAATATATCTTTACAAAGTGTTCGTCATGCATACTGCATGTATGCGTCGGATTATGTGAGTATTGTATTTATTTGGATGTGTACATTTGATTCTGAATAAGTCTGAGGTTTTGCTTCGTGGCTAAAGCTAACATTACACACTGTTGGAGAGATTTATAAAGAATGAAGTTGTTTTTATGAATTATACAGACTGCAAGTGTTTGAAAATGAAAATAGCGACGGCTCTCTTGTCTCCGTGAATACAGTAATAATCGATGGTAACTTTAACCACATTTAACAGTACATTAGCAACATGCTAACGAAACATTTAGAAAGACAATTTACAAATATCACTAAAAATATCATGATATCCTGGATCATGTCAGTTATTATTGCTCCATCTGCCATTTTTCGCTGTTGTGCTTGCTTGCTTACCTAGTCTGATGATTCAGCTGTGCACAGATCCAGACGTTACTGGCTGCCCTTGTGTAATGCCTCGATCATGGGCTCATTGGGCTGGCATATGCAAATATTGGGGGCGTACGCCCCGACTGTTACGTAACAGTCAGTGTTATGTTGAGATTCGCCTGTTCTTTGGAGGTCTTTTAAACAAATTAGATTTATATAAGAAGGAGGAAACAATGGTGTTTGAGACTCACTGTTTGTCATTTCATGTACTGAACTCTTGTTATTTAACTATGCCAATATTAATTCAATTTTTAATTCTAGGGCACCTTTAATATAATAAAATTTAAATACTTTTAAGTCATCTTTTGGCCCTCTTGGAAGTTTGCTGAGGTCCTCTAGTGCAGTGTTTCCCAACCCTGTTCCTGGAGTCACACCAACAGTACACATTTTGAATGTCTCCCTTATACCATATATTACTGGTTGAATCAGGTGTGTTTGATTAGGAAGATTTGAAAAATGTGTACTGTTAGTGTGCCTCCAGGAACAGGGTTGGAAAACACTGCTTTAGTGAACTCTAGACACCAAATTGGCCACGCTGTGAGAATATAAATCAACCAAAACCAGTTTAAACAAGCTCAGACTAGTAAACCAGATAGCAAACCAAACTTTTGAGGATTTTCTGTTCATTTTTAGGCAATGGTTGATGATAAAACATCAAAAAATTGAAGTAGGGACTGAAGACAGAGACTAAAATATATCATAGAGACTAGTAGACACATACCTCAGAGCACCTTAGCAACTGCCTTACAATACCATAGTAATGTGATGGCAAGTTTTATATGGGAAGAATGTAAAAGTGGGTTTTATTATAAAAAAGCTTAACAGAACAGTAGTTCATGAACATTAAGTATTTGAATAGCCTAAATAAAGATCTCATTAATGATCTAAGATTATCTGGTGATACATTACATGTTTATTATAAAGCAATACCATACATTTTATGTAATGCAGTTATTTATATTTACCTGATAATACATTTACATGACATTTTTACATGCCAGAATCACATTAACCTTATGTCAAATCTGAATACATCATTATGCGATCCGTTACTTTGTGTGTGGGCTGATATAAAGAGCTTCTTGGTGATGGAAATTAGAAAATAAAGAGACAGAGCATGGTCGTAGAGGGAAAATGAAACCGTTTGCTGATAATAGTGAATGAAAAACCGCAGGAAGACAGGTCTGCTCCTTCATTGAGCTGAGATAGCAAACGTGCCCCCATTTCCTTTTAATGAGGACAGGGTGGCTGCAGAGCGCCCAGCGAGGAGACAAAGAGAAAGAGGATTTCTCAGATCCTCCTTCCCTTGGGTCCACGCAAGGCAAGCATGATTCAGTGAACATGAAGGAGAAATGGGGATGTGCTGGCCTGTGGTGGCTGTTAAACGATTGGAGTTTGCAAATCTGCTGCTGGTAAACTGTTGTGAAGGAGACGAAGACTTGAGCCCTGCAGACCACAAAAATAATGTGATTTTTTTCTCTCTCTTTTTATCTACATCTTCCTCGACCTTGCTTTCATGCAATCTGTCTTCCTGTAACCTAGTCTGTATGTACAAAAGGATCTAAAGTAAAGTATAAAAACATATTGTGTCTATTGCCTATTACCTGACTGAGGAAGTGGATTGATCAGTTGGTGATCAGGCTGTTGATATAAGTGGTGGAATGAGCTTTGGAAAGAAATGTCAATAAATAATCACACCAATGTTCATTTGCAAACTAAACACTTCTCCCAGTGCATTTTTTTTGGCTGACTGTCAGATGCAAAGCAGAACAAAAGAGTGTGTTTGGGCAGACTGTGTAGATTACAGCAAAAAATGTCCACTCAGCTGCTGACTTACAAATAACAAGGAATAGTATTGAAGACAACAACACAAAACAAGGTATTTTCCTGATATCAGAGCAATTCAAGCTGGTATCAATCAATATGATAACACTTACACTGTAAAAAATTACCGTGATTTTAACAGTAAAAGACTGTAAAAATGCTGCTGTGAAAAACTGTTAATTGGTTTACAGAAAGTTTCCGTACTATATACGGTGAATAACTATAATAGATCTAATGGTATATTTAATGTAATTTTACGGTAAAATACAGTTAAATTCACAGTTTTTGAAAGTGAAAAATAACAATTCATTGTAAAATTTACAGTGAAAAACCATAAATTGACATTCCCACAATTCCCTGCGTGACACTTCACATTTGATATATTTTTGTTGAAATAACTCTGTTTCTTCTTAGTTTTTCTAATTTTTTTTCTAATCAGTTATGTACATTAGGGTTTTATGTTACATCTAATGTTGTTAAATTAATGTTTATTGCATTTTTAAAATGTCATGCATGTTACCATGATGGTGTTTAGTGTGTGTGTGAATGACACTGTGTGCACCTTCTATATGTTAGTGTTGTCCTTCTCAGCTTGTGGAAAAGCTGCTTGTGATGAACTTTGATTCATCATGTGACTCTTATCACCACTGTGATTGGTGATTGTCAGTGTATTATAAAGATACAAAACAGATATTAGTACTTCATTAGGTTGGTAAATTAACATTATATCAGTTAATGAAATATGTTATTTTACCGTAAATTTTACTGGGATTTTTTTTTACAGTGTACTGAAATCCAATGTTAAATATACATATTTAAAATGTAAAATTCACATGTAACTCCGTAAGTATGTTTACGGTTTGATGTCATTTTTACAGTATTGTTCTGGTAACCACAGCTGCCGGTATTTTTCCGTAGAAACAACGGGATTTTTTTTACAGTGTATATTCTCTATTATATAATGGAGACTAGATCAAACTAGCTACATGTGACTATTAGTAGGCTACTTTTACAGGTACAAAAACATACATTGAATAGATGCTGAAATGAACAACATGGACATATTGACAGCATCCAAAATGTTAACATCATGCATTTACAGCTACAGAAATGTCAAATATTTACAAATTTCTGTATGTATAGTTACATGTCACAATCAGTGACAAAGCAGGTGAGAGCAATTGATATCACTTATGTAAAATTGTAACGCTTCTTAAGATGGCAAAGTTTTACGCTTACAATCACTACTGAGGATGGAGACGGAGATCGTTGAATAAAAGTCAGAAAGAAAAAGAATTTTAAGTAGTCTAAATGAGTCAACCACGTTATACAAATGCAACTGAAAACAATCTACAATAGAATTAACAATTACAAGAATTCAATATGTAAGCAAGTGTAAACATTTGCAAATTATTCATACATAAATTATTTACATAATTAGATGCTGTCAATACATCAGTATTGTACATTTAGTGTCTATGCAAACAAAAGAAAATGTATGTATGGTAAAACCACACAAACGCAATGGAGACTGACACGGAAGAGAAGAAATTGTTGAATAAAGTTAATTTTGTTTTGTTGCATACAAAAAGTATTCTCGTCACTTCATACACTCTAAAAAATGCTGGGTTAAATATGGACAAACCCAGGGATTGGGTTGTTTTCACCCAGCCATTTTTTTCAACCAATTTTGGATTTATTTTTTTTAGCCAGCAATACATTAATATAGTAAAAGGCATGTTTTTGCTCACCCCCAAATAGGGTCAAATTTGTGGGGTATTTTAAGCTGAAACTTGACCAGATCAGAGACTTATATTACATCTTGTTAAAGAGGGCATAATAGGTGCCCTTTAACCCAACCTGCTGGGTTTGTCCATATTTTACTTCGCTTGGGTAGTTTTTAACCCAGCATTTTTTAGAGTGTAATATTAAGGTTGAACCACATAGTCACATGGACTATTTTAAAGGGGGGTATCACACACAGTTTCTGCCAATCTCATGTTAATCTTGAGTACCAATAGAGTAGTAGTGCATCCTTCATATCTCCAAAAAGTCTTTAGTTTTATCACACTCTAAAAAATGCTGGGTTAAAAACAACCCAAGTTGGGTTGAAAATGGACAAACCCAGCAATTGGGTTGTTTTAACCCAGTGGTAGGGTTAAATGTTTGCCCAACCTGCTGGGTAGTTTTATTTAACTCAACTATTGTTTAAAAATTATTGTATTGCTTAATTAAAATTAACCCAAAGTATGTTGGAAATTAACATTTATTAATGTTCAATGAATAATTATTTAACAATAAACATTTATTAAATTGCTTATTAATAAATTTATATTAATAAACTATTAAACTATTAAATTTATATTAATAAAATATTAAAGCTTATTAATAAACATTCATCTTTTGTCTATTATTGTTGTCTCTAATTGCATCTGGTTTTTAATTTCCCAACTATTTTGGGTTCATTTTAAGCTAGCCATATAGCAATTTTTAAATAATAGTTGGTTTAAATAAAACTACCCAGCAGGTAGTTTTTAACCCAACATTTAACCCAACCGCTGGGTTAAAACAACCCAATCCCAACTTGGGTTGTTTTTAACCCAGCATTTTTTAGAGTGCATATTTATAAAAGATGTATATGCTGTACTGAGTATTTCCGAAAGCAGCCGAGCGCCTGCACTGTTAGCCCGGATAAGTTGAATTTACTTAAAAAATTAGAGGAAACCGGTTGCCCTAAAAAATTAAGTAATGTTAACTTAATAATTTGAGTTCATTTAACTTAAAAAGTTTTGTAATATTAATTACTTTGTAGTTATTACACCTAGTATATTTAAGTTCAATGTACTAAGCAAGTTAACTTGCCACCAATCAAAATTCATCCATGCCTCCCATCATGCATTGCTGCATGAATAAATTATGAGCTGAATTGTCTTAGTAATTTTCTCTATTCTCACTATTTAAATTTTGCTGTTTTTCTATTACTTTTTAGAAGCTTGTTTTCTAATGTTGAGAGTTGATCTGTTTATCAGAATATGTTGCTTGTCACCATTGTTGAGATTCATATGCTGATTCTTGATGTCTGTGTGTGCCTAATTATTATTTTTTTGTGATAAGGACAACTTTAAAAAAATAATGTATTGTAAAAGTTGATCTTCTGCTGTAGAATCACAGTGCTGCTGTAATCAATAATGTAAATCTAACTCAGAGAATGGGCTCTAAATGAGTTCAGTGATTCAGATCAAATAATGATTATGTGAAAACATAACCAACACCGCCTGATCATCTTTTAACTTTGCTTGTTTGGTTGATTTTTATGCAGTTAAACCTACCCAAACAAAATCTAATATTAAAAAGTCAAGGGTCAAGAGCTCAACTAAAACAAACCCTGACCTCGATGATGGTAAATGTTTGGAAAAAATGTCTGTAGAACAGCCAAAACAAATGTTCCAACTGCTTATCAACAGCTCCTTGAATCCACACACACCACGACAAAATGGAGTCATTACCTGCCGCAAACCAGTATGTAGGAGGCGTGGTCAGGAGAAAGACTTCAGAATTTAAGTGCATTTAACTTACATTTATTAACACATTCAAATACACCTACAAATTAGTAAAATATACTTATATTTTATAATTATTGCAATCAAACTTAAATATTTTAAGTATATTGTAATTATATTTTTAAGTAAATATATAATCCGAGTGTGGAGGTAAATTTATGAATTCACTACGTTTGTGTTGTTTACATTATATGCGCCTATTGCCAAAAAAAAAAAAAACAGACATTTGATGCATAATAATGGCAATATAGGCCTACATGTCAATGTCAGACATGCCCCTTTGCCAGCTGTGATGCCTGGTTCTGTTACGGGATACAGGAGACAGACACAGAGGTAACAGGTAATGGTTGGTTTATTGACCACAGTAGAGCATGCAACAACAAACAGGTGAGTAAACTGGTGATAGTAGAGTTTGAGCAGGTGATATGAGGAAGAGTTACTGTCCTTTCTTTTCCAGGTAGAAGTACGTTGGAGCTTGGAGATCGCTGGAGTTACTTGGAGCTGGCTGACACACACCCACACAGCAGACAGGGCACACAAAGGGAAGGAGAGACGCTGGAGACAGGTGAGTATACGAAGAGGAGTCCTTAAGGTAAGCATCACATTGAGTATATGCGAACGAGACCGGACATCGAGTGCTGTGTGCGTGTGTGTTAAATAGTGGTGCTGATGAGTGAGGTGATAAGGTGCAGGTGGCGGTGATCAGTACTCTGGAGACAGCGTGCGTTGTGATTGGGTGACGTTGGAACCTGACGTGTCTGTGGCAGTACCCCCCCTCCACGGCCCGCTCCAGAGGACCCCGACGTCGTGGTGGTTGTCCTCCTCCCCGCGGTGCCGGTTTCTCAGGGTGACTGTCATGGAACGTTTGGAGTAAGCTGGGATCCAGGATGTCGTTTCTTGGGACCCAGGAGCGTTCTTCGGGGCCGTATCCTTCCCAATCCACTAGGTATTCCAGCTGACCACCACGACGCCGGGAGTCCAAGATCTCATGGACCTCAAACGCAGCTCCGTCCTCCAGGATGAGTGAAGGGGGGGGGGCTCGGCGGGAGCCACGTCAGGTCCTGTAGGAAAAACAGAAGGGTGGTGAGCTTTCAGTAGTGACACGTGGAAAGTGGGGTGTATACGATACCCTTGTGGAAGTCGGAGTTGATAGGTGACTGGGTTGACCTGCTTAACGATGGGGAATGGGCCAATGAATCTGGGACTCAGCTTTCTGCAGGGCAGACACAGTCTGATATCCCGGGTGGACAGCCAAACCATCTGACCAGGTTGGAAGACCGGGGTGTTGGAGCGTCGAAGGTCGGCTGCCATCCTGCGTCTGCGCAGGGCTCGTTGCAGTTGATGGTGTGCTGAGTCCCAGACCCTCTCGCTCTCTCGGAACCAGTAATCCACTGCAGGCACGTTGGAGGGTTCCCCAGTCCAGGGGAACAGTGGGGGTTGGTAGCCGAGTACGCACTGGAATGATGTGAGCCCTTTAGTCGACTGCCGGAGAGAGTTTTGGGCGTACTTGGCCCAACCCAAGAACTGGTTCCAAGAGTCCTGGTGGTCATGACAGAAGGTACGGAGGAAGCGGCCAATCTCCTGCACCTTCCTTTCCATCTGCCCGTTCGACTGCGGGTGATATCCAGACGTCAGGCTGACGGCCACACCTAGGAGGGAGTAGAACGAGCTCTACACTCTGGATATGAACTGGGGTCCTCGGTCAGAGACAATGTCTTCTGGGATTCCGAAATATCTGAAGACTTGGTTGAAGAGTATTTCGGCGGTCTCCATGGCAGTGGGCAGTCCTGGGAGTGGAATCAGATGGCAGGACTTTGAGAAACGATCCACAACGACTAGGATGGTGGTATTTCCTTCTGAGACAGGGAAATCAGTGATGAAATCCACTCCTAGGTGTGACCATGGGCGATCTGGCAGCGGAAGGAGTTTCCCAGATGGCAGATGACGAGGACTCTTTGAGATGGCACACTCCCGACAGCCCTGCACGTACCTTCTGACATCCGAAGCCATCCCTGGCCACCAGAAGCGTTCTTTTAGCAACGAGAGGGTCTCATTGACCCCTGGGTGACCAGTGCCAAGTGACGTGTGAGCTGAGTGAATGGTGGGAGTGCGTCGTGTCCGTGGGATGTACAGCAAGCCGGGTGGACAGCCCGGCGGAGGGTTCGTGGAGGCATTGGAGGAGGGGATGGTCTCTTCTGACCAGGCAATGGGACTCACGATGAGAGAGCTCGGAATGATAGGTTCGGGTTCTTCGGTCTTTTCTTCTGGAGCATGAAGGTGAGAGAGGGCGTCTGCTTTGACGTTTTTGGTACCTGGGCGGTAGGAGATGGTATAATTGAAACGGGAGAAGAACATGGCCCAGCGAGCTTGTCTTGGGTTTAGTCTCTTAGCGGACCGAAAATATTCAAGGTTTTTATGGTCTGTCAGCACCAGGAACGCATGTTTGGCTCCCTCCAGCCAATGCCTCCACTCTTCCAAGGCAAGCTTAACTGCAAGAAGTTCCCTGTCACCGATGGAGTAGTTGACTTCCGCCGGGCTGAGCTTGCAGGAGAAGGCGGCGCATGGATGGAGTCTACTTGGCGTCCCCTGCTGCTGAGATAACACCGCTCCATCTCCACTGGTCGAGGCGTCCACTTCCACGATGAACTGTTTCTCCGGATCTGGATGGACGAGTAAAGGAGCGGTGGTGAAGGCCTCTTTCAGACGGTTGAAGGAGTTGGTGGCTGCTGGGTTCCAGGACAGAGACTTGGGCTTATGACGGAGCAGGCTGGTGAGTGGATGTGCAATGGAACTGTAATCTTTAATGAACCGTCTGTAAAAGTTGGAGAATCCGAGGAAGCGCTGTAATTCCTTGATGGTGGTGGGTTCTGGCCAGTTGGTAATGGATTCCACCTTCCTCTAGTCCATCCGGATGCCACTGTGGTCGATGTTATAACCCAGGAAGGAGACGGAAGGTTGGTGGAAGGAGCATTTCTCTGCCTTGAGGAACAGATTGAACTGGCGAAGACGGGTGAGGACCTCCGCAACGTGTTGCCGATGTTTGGCCTGGCTCCAGGAGTAGATGAGTATGTAATCGATGTACACCAAGACGAAGCGATGGAGAAACTCCCGGAGCACCTCATGGATGAAATCCTGGAATACGGAGGGGGCATTAACCAGACCATATGGCATGACCAGATATTCGTAGTGGCCGGTAGGGGTGATGAAAGCGGTCTTCCACTCGTCCCCCTCACGTATCCAGATAAGGTTGTACGCGCTGCGGAGGTCCAGCTTCGTAAACACAGTGGCACCACGGAGATGTTCCAGGGCCGCTGGGACGAGAGGAATGGGATACCGGAACTTGACTGTTATCTTGTTGAGGGCGCGATAATCAATGCAGGGCTGCAAGCCTCCTTCCTTTTTAGCCATGAAGAAGCTGGACGCAGCAGGGGAAGTAGACGGCCTGATGTAACCTTGGGCGAGGGCTTCCTTGATGTATTCCTCCATGGCCTTCTCCTCCGGGATGGAAAGTGGGTATATCTTACCCTTTGGCACTGGTTCACCCGGAAGCAAGTTGATGGCACAGTCCCATGGCCGGTGTGGAGGCAGCTTGGAAGCCCGTTGCGGGCAGAAGACATTGCTGAAGGGGGCGTAACACTTGGGGATGTCGATGGAGCGTTGTTCCATTGGAATTTCGATGGACGTGGCGTAGAGAGAGAGCGAGAGAGATCAGGCGAAAGAGACGGTGGAACCGGGAGTTCAGTCAGACATCGAGAGAAGCATGTGTCGCCCCACTTCAGGATTTCGCCCGTCTTCCAGGAGATGGTTGGGTTATGCTGCTCCAACCAGGGGCGCCCTAGAACCACGTCAGCGGTGGAATCCTCCAGAGCCAGCAGATGGATGTCCTCTTGGTGCAGTAGACCAACTCGGAGTGTAACTGGACCAGCCACGGTGCGGACGCGCTTACGACTCAGGGGTTTGCCGGTTATTGAGTTGATCTTGTAGATGGTCGGAGACGGAGAGGTCTTGAGACGTAATTGCCGACAGATGGCGCTGGAAAGAAGTTGCCGGCTGACCCTGAGTCGAGGAGCGCGACCACTGAAAGGGAGACAGTAGCGGCAGTAAGATTTACGACAGTAGTGAGTGGCTTCATTTTATGAGTAGCAGGAATAAAAGCACTCACCAGGGGTCGCGGTGGTCGTGTGGGGCATGCTGCTATCACATGCCCGGGGCCTCCACAATACAGACAGAGATGCAGGGTCAGCCAACGGCGGCGTTCTTCGGAGGAAAGACGAGAGTTTTCCACTTCCATGGGTTCTTGGGCTGGTTCTGGAGTGCTGACGGGTTCGGGTCGACAGAGGAGCATGTTGGAAAGTGCCTGGTCCTGGTGCTCTTGAATGCACGCCTGCATGCGAGTGGCGCAGCAAATGGAGAGCTGGATGAATTTTGCAGCCGTACCCGATGTTCTAGTCCTTGACGATAGGTTGTTATCAGGGCTTGTTCATTCCATCCGCTGAGCGCTGCAAGCGTTCTGAAGTGCAAAGCATAATCGTAAATAGACCGAACACGTAAAGTTTCCCGAACACTTCCCGGAAAAGGGTAATAAATGCTGAGTAGGATTGGGTTACAGCGCCCCGCTGGGACCAGATGGAATCGGCCCACTTCAATGCTTTGCCGCTCAGCTGAGAAATGATGAACACAATCTTGGATGTATCGTTCGGGTACAGGTGCGGCTGCATCTCCAGGACCAGTGTGCATTTCAGCAGGAATCCGCTGCAATCCTCCGCTGATCCTGAGAAGGGCGCCGGTTTGGCCATGGGACTGGCGTACGGTGGTGGTGAAGGAGAACTGTTGACATCGGTGGTGGCGTTAGCTGGTGCAGGTGAAGGGACAGTAACTGGAGATGGCGGTGTTGGATTGATGGTAAGTGTGCGTCGAAGCGCATCCACCAGTTCCTGAAATGGGTCTGGCTGGCTCATACTGGGTCTGCGGTGTTGGTCTGGTCTTCTGTTACGGGATACAGGAGACGGACACAGAGGTAACTGGTAATGGTTGGTTTATTGACCACAGTAGAGCGTGAAACAACAAACAGGTGAGTAAACTGGTGATAGTAGAGTTTGAGCAGATGATATGAGGAATAGTTACTGTCCTTTCTTTTGCAGGTAGAAGTACATTGGAGCTTGGAGATCGCTGGAGTTACTTGGAGCTGGCTGACACACACCCACACAGCAGACAGGGCACACAAAGGGAAGGAGAGACGCTGGAGACAGGTGAGTATACGAAAAGGAGTCCTTAAGGTAAGCATCACATTGAGTATATGCGAACGAGACCGGACATCGAGTGCTGTGTGCGTGTGTGTTAAATAGTGGTGCTGATGAGTGAGGTGATGAGGTGCAGGTGGCGGTGATCAGTACTCTGGAGACAGCGTGCGTTGTGATTGGGTGACGTTGGAACCTGACGTGTCTGTGACAGGTTCCTGGTAACTTGGCCCAGGTTTGTAAAAGATTTTTGGGTCAGCACACCTTAATAGCTTCAACAATTGATTGCCAATTAAGTTTAGAATACAATGAACCAATTAGAACCCAGTTTAGGTCCGATAGCTGCTTATGGTGGATATTTTGATGAATCGAAAATTTAATTTTTTTCTATGTATAAACTGTTTATGTAATAAAATATGTTTTTGTAGTTTGTATTTTCCCTTATCAGTGCAAAATTATAACAAATTAAACAGGGTTCTTGCCAATATTGTTCAAAACCCCACTTTTCTAGGGCGTTTCCAAACTTTTGGAGGGCAGTGTAATTCAGATTGTGTTTGTCTGAAAGAAGATAGACATATACACATAGGATAGCTTAAAGGGTAGTAAATAATGGGATATTTTTCATTTTTGGGTGAACTATCCCTTCAGTATGGTGGCTTTTCCCATCAATTACAATTATATGCAATTCATTTGATTAATTAATGGGCATTCAATGTCATTAAATCAATTAAAACTGGAATTTGTAATCGATTTGCAGCCCTAATAAACATACTTCAGTGCAGGCTATTGAATGATAACAGCATCTATATAGCACACACAGCTTTTCGTCTCAGCATTAGAAGCAGTGAGCGTGACGCACGCACAAACACAAACAGAAACACATCAATAGGAGTGCAAACAAAGCTCTGATGTCTGCTGTCAGTAGCAGTACCGCAGTTATTCATCAAGCCCATGCGTTGCCTCCATTTCTCTCTCGTTCAGCTGCAACTTGCTGAATCTGTATTAAACCAACAATAGAAAAGCTCTCAAATAATCTAAACCTACAGGAGTGTAATCCCCAGAGATTACACAGGTGTTAGGAGAGTTCAAAACACACTGCACACAGATTAAATAGCGTAGATGTAATGCAGCAAAGCAAGAAAAAAATCATCCAGAGAATATTTACAGGTGCAATGTATTGAACTGATATACCATTAGAAGAAAAAAAAAAAAAGATCAGACAGGTTGAGTATGATAGATTACTTTAATGTTCCTCCGACCTAATAAGTAACCTATAAGATATTCTTGAATCTTTAACTATCTGTCTGTTGTATCCTGAACTGAAGTAGGCATAATCTTTAATGACATATGACTTAAAGCTGCAGTAGGTAACTTTTGTAAAAATGTATTTTTTACATATTTGTTAAACCTGTCATTATGTCCTGACAGTAGAATATGAGACAGATAATCTGTGAAAAAATCAAGTTCCTCTGGCTCCTCCCAGTGGTCCTATTGCCATTTGCAGAAATACACCGCTCCCGGTAAGAACCAACCAATCAGAGTCAGGAGGAGTGTCTTAGCAGTGTCAATCAAGCTCGTGTGTGCGCTGATCACACTCCTATCACGCACAGCCATAGTGCACAGCATGTATAGGCATTCAAATTCAAGATTACCGGTGTGCAGCAGCTTTGCTTATGGCGGACAAACAATCCAGTTTCGTACGTATAATACCCCATACAGTGCGTATCATATGCACGCGAAAAACTCATTTTGGCGTATATATTCTAAGAGATTACAAACTCGTACTATTGATACGCATTTTCGTGTGATCGGGCTCAATTAAGTCATGATATGCAGTTTTAATATTTTTTATATAACTGTTTATCCGCCGTCATTAGTGGCCCTGCTTGCTTACCAGCCTGCGCGTTCATGGCAGGCTCCGTTGTGATGGGGGAGGAGCTGTGGAGGGAGGGCTGTAGCGCAGCAGAGAGCAAGGGGGAGTGACCTGTGAGTTGTGCTTGTTCAAATTTTCAGGCTAAGTCAACTTTTCTAAAAACTCCCTACTGCAGCTTTAATTTCAATAGACATTGTTTCTGACTGGAATAACTAATATCAATGAAGGTTAATTATTATCAAATTCAAATAAAAATATAAATGAAGGTTAATTATTTTATTTAAACATGCATTTTTAAATTGGAACCACTAAGGTTTTTAATGTTTTTAAAAGAAGTTTCGTCTGCTCACCAAGGCTACATTTATTTAATAAAAAATACAGTAAAAACAGTAATATTGTGAAATATTATTACAATTTAAAATAACTGTTTTCTATTTGAATATATTTCACAAAGTAATTTATTCCTGTGATGCAAAGCTGAATTTTCAGCATCATTACTCCAGTCTTCAGTGTCACATGATCCTTCAGAAATCATTCTAATATGCTGATCTGCTGCTCAAGAAATGTGTACAATTGTACAAAATATTTGTGTACAATATTTTTTTTCAGGATTATTTGATGAATAGAAAGTTCAAAAGAACTATCTGAAATCTAATCTTTTGTAACATTATAAATGTCTTTACTGCCACTTCTGATTGATTTAATGCATCCTTGCTGAATAAAAGTATTCATTTCTTTAATTTCTTTAAAAAAAAAAAATGAATAAAAATTCTTACTGACCCCAAACTTTTGAACGGTAGTGTATAATGCTACAGAAGCTTTGTATTTCAGATAAATGCTGTTCTTTTGAACTTTCTATTCATCAAGGAATCCTGAAAAAAAAAGTGCACAACTGTTTTCAACATTGAAAATAATCATAAATGTTTATTGAGCAGCAAATCAGCATATTAGAATGATTTCTGAAGGATCATGTGACACTGAAGACTGGAGTAACGATGCGGAAAATTCAGCTTTGCATCACAGGAATAAATTACTTTGTCAAATATATTTAAATAGTACACAGTTATTTTAAATTGTAATAATATTTCACAATATTACTGTTTTTTTTACTGTATTTTTAATTAAATAAATGTAGCCTTGGTGAGCAGATGAAACTTCTTTTAAAAACATTAAAAATCTTAGTGGTTCCAAACTTTTGGACTGTACTGTACATACACACAAATATAATGTGTGTGTGTATATATATATATATATATATATATATATATATATATATATATATATATATATATATATATATATATATACACAGAAATATAATGTGTATATATATATATACACACACACACATAAATATAAATGTTTTTGTTTTACTTTTGTCATTGATATTTTATTTGAAGTTATTACAGTCAGAAACAATGTCTATTGAAAGCAAAAACATGCCGTTTTTGTGTGTTTCCCTTTAAATGCAAATGAGCTGCTGCTCCCGGCCCCCTTTCAAGAAGAGTGGGTGGATTTTCATTAGCTGACACGCATTTATGTTTAAACACCAGGCAAAAGTGAATTTTGCATTATAGGTGCCCTTTAAACTAATGGAAAATGTCAGGTTTACAAAAAAAGAAAAGAAAGGAAAAAAATAACAATTTAAAAAAAAGTTTAAACAATGTTAAAAAATGAAAAGAAAGGAAGAAAGAAATGTTCCAGGAGAAACTATCAGGCTGTTTTTATAATTTGCATGAGAGGGAATTGTGGGTAAAAGGCTGATGTCTGCAGAGATCTCATTCACACATCCACACAGACTGGCTCCTGGGCCACACCATGACATTTATAAATATGCATCAGAGCCCACACATCAGCGTTCCTGTTCTCAACAAGGTCCTGCATCGACAAACATTCACCCTGACTCTCTCCTCCGCTCGCTATCTCCCTGACTCCAGCTCGCCCTTCCCACCCAAACAAGTGCAAATGCTCTCATTCCCCCCAGGAGGCAAATTTAAATGTTTGTGTAGTGTGTGTGTAATGGAGAATGAGCGATGCCGCGTGTGTGGTACAGGTTATTAAACCGCGGCTGGTGTGGACAGGTGTGGGTAGGAGTGCAGAGCAGGACTTAATGTGGTGTGAGAGTACCATTAACTTTAGAGTAATGAGTCTGATGAAGCCAAACTCAAACAGCAACACTTCAATGTGCCATTTTCAGAACAATTCTGAATAATCCCTCAATTTGTATAAACAAACGAAAAATCATGTATGCAGTAAAGCACTATAGAAGTCTAAGGGGCATTCCAGAGGGTTTCAAATGTTTTTTTGTATACTCATATTTTTTAATGTTTTTAGACATTAGACATTCAAACTTTATGAATGATTATTTTATGTTTAAGTGGTGTGTGTAAAGGAACTGGAAGCAAGCAGAGTATGCATGTTTCTAAAGCACGTGCCATCTGCTGTTAAAAACTAATCTGAGAAATGATTTGAGAGAGAATTGCGATATATCGGAAAATATCAGAATCGCTCCAGATTCTTTGTATCACAAATTCAGAATCGATGTATTTATGCCCTAGTATTTATGAGTTAGTCACTGAATCATTCACTCAACCAATTCACTCAAAGCTACTGATTCTTCAAGGAACAAAACAAGTTTTGTAAAATTTTTGAATTAATACTTACTTTGCATAGTATTTTCCATATAGTATAAATATATGTAATATGAATGTAATCCGGACATACTACATACATAATGTCTAGGTATCTTTTATGAGTACTGTGAATTGAGACATACTACTTTTGTCACATACTGTTTTTGCCTACTATATAGTAGGAAAGTATGATTTCAGATGCCTATGTGTCTATAAAGGAGTCATTGAATTGAATTGAATTGAATTAAACTGATCTGCTCAAAAACACTGATTTATTCAGAAACGAAACACTGATGTCCCAGCAAACATTGGTCCGATGGCAACAATGTGTGTCCCTGGCCAAATATAGTCGTGGTAGGACGGCATAAATCAGTAAAAATAGGTAACACAGAACATTTCCTAAAAATGCATTTAGATACTTTTCATACTTTCATTTTGGAACTATTTTTCAACCACGAAGGGACATGTCGGAGGGACGTCTCTTCAACGGTCTGAAATGTTTGCTGAGGTGTGTTGCTCTGAGGCACATAATGGTTTATTCTGCTGTTGTTTCATTTGCAGAGCAAAAATACACAAAAGTAACTGACAATATAATGTAAGTTTACTTAAAATAAAAGTTTGCTGAATATTTACTTAAAATATTTTAAATGCCTCTATTTTTGATACATTACTCAATATATGTCTATATTTGTATTATTTTACATATCTTGCACTGTGGCTAGAGGAGAAACAATAAGTTTAATTCCTCTCACAGAAAGCATTCTGGGGGAATATGATTTTTTTCCCCTCCCAAATACCCATGAATACAAATGAGACCCGACATGGGAGAATGCTGGCAGCATAGGAATGCAATTTACTAATCCCAGTAAGTCTTCACTGCGTCCTCAGGGCCTATGAGCTAATTAAACCCCATCCACATCCAGTGAAGCAGCCAGCCCTTCCTCATGCTGCTGGAGTGGGACTTTCATATATCTTCTTTAATACCAACACAGCAGATATGCAATACAGGGGACCAAAATGAGGTTCAGAGTTGAGGGTCTGTACTGTAAAGAAGCCTCTTAAGAGTTTGAGCTCAGACATCCTTTCAATAACTTTAAGGCTACAACAGTATAAGGGATAAATTCTCATTTCTATTTATATTCTGAGCCATAAAAGCCAAGTGAATAATTGCTCTGGAGCTGCAGGAAAATGATACCAACTGATGGCAACACAAAAACGCAAACAATGTGCACAGTCCAAAACTCTTCACTAGTGATATCACGCCAAAGCCAGTAGACAGGAAAACAAGTCTGTTTATGCTTTTTAAGAGCCTCCAAAACAAAACTGTGCACTGGTAACATTTATCAATACAGTAGCATGCAAAAATAATGGGGTCATGTAACCTGCCCATTTGATTGGACCACAATTGTACCAGCCTGATGTGTGCTGTGCGAAAGTGTGTTACCTTGCTAGAAGTAACCAGAATATGACCAAACAGTGACCATAAATGACATGGTTGGCAGGCAGCAATAAATTAATCAGATAGGCTGTAGCATTTAAAGGGGCCATGACATGGATTGTTTTATTATTATTATTTTCATTTGTTCCTTAAGGTTCAATTATGGTAATAAAGTTTTTTTTACACAAACAAAAACAAATATATTCTGAAAAACTTATTTTCAACCCTCATTCTGCCTAAAATCATCTGTTTTTAAGGATCCGCTCCTTTAAGGCTTATCAGTAAACAGCCACTGTTATGATTGGCTAATGTCATGACATAGAAAAAAATTCTGAAAACATTATCCATATAAAGCCATTCATGTCAAAGCATTATGAAATTGCATATTTATTACTTACGGTTTGTGATGTGGCTGCTGTCAGATCTGCTTCATCTTTCAACAAAGGTTTATTTGTGAATTACGCACTACACTCTGCCTCATGTACAAAACAATCAGCTGTCAAATGCTCCAAACAAACATATTATCCTCCAAGTCTGATGTGATCTGGGAAGCCATTAAAAATAAACCATGCACTTGTTCCTGACACAAAACGATCGGTTTGTGCGAGAAACCAAACAGTATTTATATAATTTTTTGTACCTCTAAAACACCACTATTTCCAACTGCATTCATCACTCGATTCGTTTGGTCTGATCGCGCTCTGACAGCGGCAGTGATGTCTCGCGCATATACTTCAATGAGAGCGAGACATCACTGCCGCTTTCAGAGTGTGATCAGACCAAATGAATCGAGTGATGAATGCAGTTGGACATAGTGGTGTATTAGAGGTAAAAAATTATATAAATACTGTTCGGTTTCTCGCACAAACTGATTGTTTTGTGTCTTAGGACATCAATGTGTCGTCACGAGCTGCAGGGTTTAATTTGGACTTGTCTATGTAAGTTTTATTTACTCTTATAGTAGAAGTTCCCATCCACTAGCATTATTTGATTGACAGACGGCAACGGTTGGAGTTAAAAATCATCATTTGTGTTCTACTGAAGAAACAAAGTCACCTACATCTTGGATGCGCTGGGGGTAAGCAGATAAACATCAAATTTTCATTTTTGGGTGAACTATCCCTTTAAACATTTTTATTTATTGGTTTAAAGAATAGTATAATAATAGCATTATTCATTAAATTATTTATATCTTTGTAGTATCGGAGTGACCACCAGACTCTCTCTCTCACACACACACACACACACACACACACAAAATCCATCCCTTTATAATTTTTTATTTATTTTATTTTTGTTAAATTGTTCTTATGTTAATTGTTCTTATGTTAAGTGCAAATAATTCTTTCATTTCAAATGTTTCAGCCATGTTTCCTTAAGATATTCTTCATTCAAATTCATATTGCAACTAATAGTTGATCTGATGTCAGCCACTGAAACATCAACTGCAAACAATTAAATTCAATCTCTCAAGATTTCAGCAGAGGATGATTAAACAACTCCAAAAAAGCTTCACTTATTTATTTGATGTCTGTAAGTGTATAAATGACACACATGTTTTAAACAAAAAGCTAACAATATTAATGTTAATTATACACTCGAGTCACAGACATCAACATTCAGTGTCTGAAACACAGCAGGTGTTTAAATGTTTGACAGAATGTTTCAGGAACATCACTCTAACGTTTAATAAAATTCTACTAACATTAAGGAAACTGGACATTTTATGTCCTTGGAATGTTGAATTTTAAATCAAAAGTAAGTTGAAAGGAATATTATACCTAATAAAAATGTAACTTCAAGAAAACTGGACATTTTTTACGTTCCCAGAACCAACAATGAATATTTGGAGAACGTTCTTAAAACAAAATTCTGGGCATAAACTCCAGGGACTGTGTTCTCCCAGGAGATCAGCAGTTGCTGAGATACTTAAACTGCCGTCTGGCACCAACAATCGTTCAACAGTCAAAGTCACTTAGATCACATTTCTTCCCTGTTCTGGAGTTTGGTTTGAACAACAATTGAACCTCTTGTCTATGCCGGCATGCTTTGATGTATTGAACTGCGGCCCCCGATTGGCAGATACAATATTTAATTCTTCAAATATAAATGTCAGAGTGTGTGTGTTTCAAATGAGTCTTGGGGAAAATCAGATTTACAGTGCAGCATGGGCGTGAGTGGAGAGTCAATTCTTTAAATCTCTCCACAGGGTTGCTGAGCTGTGTACACAAGCACATGCACACATACACACACGTGAACCCAGGTGGCAAAGCTCAGCACACACTGTCCAGTGAGCGAAGCTGACTGTCCTCTGCATGCTGTAGCACCCACTCACAGGCTGGGTAAATATTTACAGATCAAACACAGATCTGGCTCCATCTGTGTGAAAACTCTGCCTGCCTATTTTTTTTTTTTTTTTCGTCAAATCACGAAATAAGCTTTCGGAACATATATGACACAGTATTATGAGCAAAACTAATCATGTGATTATATTCATTTGTATTTATTAATGAAGAAACACCATAAGAGGTCACACAGTGATGCAAGATTAAAGGATTTTGCGTCAAAGACGTCATGAGCTGTTGACAGTAAGCTCCGCTGCCTTTAAAGTCACCATGAAATCAAAATTGACGATACTTGAATATTACTCTCCACTTTATTATAAATGGTTTTTCCATTCATTATTTAATTATTCTTAAAAAAAAAAATTAAAAAAAAATCATGTGCACTCATAATCTTTACTAAAAATTTTCATGTTGACTTTAATTGTTTTTCTGTAAAGGGTAACATGGGTTAAGACACCCTCTGGGGCAAGATGACACCCACCAAAAAATAAAAAAAGGTAACTGTGACTTTTTAATCTCACAATTCTGACTTTTTTCCTCGCAATTGTGAGTTTACATCTCGCAATTCTGACTTTTTTTTAAGAATTGCAAGATATAAAGTCGCAATTGCGAGTTATAAAGTCACAATTGCGTGAAATAAAGTCACAATTGCATGTTATAAAGTCAGGATTGTGTAATATAAACTCGCAATTGCGAGTAATAAAGTAAGAATTGCATGATACAGTTGCAATTGCGAGTTATATAGTCAGAATTGCAAGTAATAAAGTCAGAAATGTAATAAAAAAGTGATAAAAACTCACAATTAAAAAACGTTTTCATCACTTTTTATTAAATTTCTGACTTTATTACTTTTTTTCTCAGAATTGGACTTTATAACTCGCCATTGTGAGTTTATATCTAGAAAAGAAGTCAGATTTGTGAGTTTGTATCTCGCAATTGTGAGTTTATAACATGCAATTGTTAGATTATAATTAACAAAAACCTTTTTTATGTTTTATTTAGGGGTGAAAACAAGCTTCTATAAGTTTCTCCTCTTTTGCTCCTGACCAAAATAAGAAAATAATTAATCTTGGTTCACATAGCGTTCACACGCATTTTAAGACCGAACTTAAAGATACAAAAAAAAGAAAATAAATTTTTTTTACAATGTCTAAAGAAGTTAAAACAGCAGCAGGAATTCCTCCGTTGCACACAAAACGAAGATCTGCTGCAAGGAGACTGAACTGTAATGGGCAACATGGCTATTATGACGGGGGGGAAAAAACAGAGACCCCTGAAAAGGGTGCGCACCAGGGTTCAGAGGGCATCATTCACAAAATGAACCAACAAAGCAATCGCACCAGAGTTTGTTTTAATGAAACCAAACAAGTGTGAAGACACCCTGATGGAAGAGAAGATCTGCTTCTAGTTCCATTTCATTGCAACTTTAATATATTAGAAAGAACTACACAATATACAATCAGAGAATCGCAGCAGTACCAAACGTCTTCTCTTTCAATCAGTTTTGCCTCTCTACACTCTCAAGACACTTACATATATCAATATTTTGCAATAAAAATATTGTACAATACACTGTAAATATCATAACTTTATGTACATACAATAACTTTATGTAAAGTTTTCAGTTTTTTTTTTTTTTTTTTTTTTTTGAAAATTTGATTTGAATTCATTCCGTCATTAAAGCTGTTACACACACAGTCAAAGTTGATGGATCAAATCACCTGATGATGGACATCCAACTTGGGAACTTTTGTGAAAACAAGGCAGCACCCAGGTAATAACAGTTTACTGATAAATATTCACTTTTAACCAAATAAAATGAATCTATGAGTCAATCATGAGTGGCTACATGAAGATGAATACCATTTAAAGAGACAGCTGTAAATTATGTAAATGATGAGTGTAAATAATCCTTATATTCAAATATCCCTCATTCAATATTGAATGTCTAGTTGGTGTTATGGCCTTTAATGCCATGCTGCAGCAGAAAAGAGTCTTAGACAAATAGGCTTAGTTGGCAGTGATTTATTGCACTGAAGGATAGAAAAATTATCTTGGGAAAATCATAAGGTTCAGATGAGGCCAAAACAATAAACAAAACCCTTAACTCAGCCCTCCCTTAAACTCTCAACAACAAAAAGAAAGAAAGAAAGAAAGAAAGAAAGAAAGAAAGAAAGAAAGAAAGAAAGAAAGAAAGAAAGAAAGAAAGAAAGAAAGAAAGAAAGAAAGAAAGAAAGAAAGAAAGAAAGAAAGAAAATACAAAATTATCTTCCCTATACCTACCTAGAACTTTAAACAGGGACAAAGAAAATAAAGAAAACAATGCCATCTGAACACTATGGACCAAATTAACCAATATTTACAAGTATATACAGTACAACTATTACAAATAAGCAACATACACTCTCAAACACAAAACAGTAATCATCAGAAATAGCAAGCTTTACATAAACGATAAACTAAACCAAACCTCTAAACCTTCTGGGTATACATTTTCTTTATGGACACACAGCCTTGGAAAGTAGCCTATACTTCATTTGACGCATGCCCAGTTTTGAGCAATCTCTCGCTATGAGTTACAACCCATGTAAACATCTTTGTATTTTTTCATGCTAGAGTTGTACAAAGGGTACTTTCTAACCTCTTCACACAATCTCTCGTCTATGTAGGCCTCCATTGTCGCTGTAGCTTGCATGCGTTCCGGTCTTTTCTGTTTATGCAGTTTCTCTTTGACTACCAATCGACACCCCCAGGGCACGGTTGCCACCTTGTGGATGAACTAGTTACTGAAAAAATGTGCATGTGCGACCTGCGCGTACACGTATGCATTACAAACATCCGGCTGTGCACATACAATATGCGCATACTCTTCCGATGACGAAATTTACGTCACACGCACTGTACGCTGACCCCTGCGTACGTGTAAAAAATGAACTACACTTTGGACTTTAGGGTACGTTTATACGACAGTGATGTACTAAAAACACAAATGTTTTCCTTTGCATTTTTTACATACAGATGACAACGTTGTCAAAACGGATCTGCGAAAACGATTAAAACCGCTGTATACTCATGCCAGGCCAGTAGCTGCCGATGTCACTTTGTAAAGGAAGACTAGGTTGTAAATCCAAGGTTCTAACATTGGATAAAACTAATACATGTAAATGAATGGAATACAGAAGTGAGGATTTTTTTTTTTTGTGTGTGTGTGTGTGTGTTATCATGAGAGCTTATTGATGAGTGTTGTCCTTCACCGTGAACTGTGTAAGTGTGTCTGTGCATATTTCAGATTAAAATCAGGGAGGTTAATTAGGAGATCCAGTGTGGTTAAGATGCACTGACGATGGAGCAGGGCCAGGGCTGCCCTCATTGATGTCTAATCATGGCGATTGCACCCTCATCACTGCATTTTATGCAATGCCCTTTCTGAAGGCTGGAGGAAAGTGCTGACATGAAATGTAGGGTCATTTACAAACTTCTTCCAGCTATTTGCTCCAGTCTCCTTATCAGGAGGACAGCCTCTCCTTCTGCTTCATGCTAACTCTGCATTCCAACATCACTTAAGTAAATTCGCTGAGGAACATCTCTCTGCCAGAATCGCCTAGAAGCAGGGGAGACAAGGAGGGCGCTGGGAAGAAAAACAAGGCCAGTGAGAGTGAAATAGAGACACTGTAGAAGTAGTAGGGTTTTAGGCATGATGTCCTTTCATTTGTCTTTAGACCCCTATCTACACCAGGTATTAACGGTTAGTCACGCAAAAATGTAAATTTTGTAATCAATTACTCTCATGTCATTCCAAAGCCATAAGACTTTTTTTCATCTTCGGAACACAAATGAAGATATTTTTAATGAAATCCCTCCACTGAAAGTTTGTTCACCCAAAACTTTGACTCTTTAAAACATTCATAAAGAGATCGTAAAAGAAATCCATATGAATCGAGCACTTTAGCACACAAGGCTTCTGAAAAGACATGATGAACAGATTTAATTTGGGTAAATTTAATCTGATGAACAGATTTTTATTCACATATAAACATTGATCAGCAAACAGAGAGCACTCACATTTTTGGTAAACGGAAGCTCAAGCGTGCTTGTTTGAAGCTTGATTCATATGGATGTATTTTACAATCTCTTTATTAAAAAGTGTTGACAGGTTAGTTTTGGGTGAATAGACTTTAGACGGAGTGACAGAAACCTCTCAGATTTCATTAAAAAATATCTTTATTTGTGTTTTAAAGATTAACTAAATGGGTTTGGAATGACATGACAGTGAGTAATTGATGGAAAATGTTTTGGGTGAACTATCCCTTTAACATCTGTTTCAGGTTATCCGACAATGGACAAAATACATGTTTAGGTCAAATTTTTTTTTTTGATCTGAGAATTTAAATTAAATTCTGAGGTAGTTGACCACATTGCTTTTGTAGTTTAAAGGGTTAGTTCACCCAAAAATGAAATTTTTGTCATTAATTACTAACCCTCATGTTGTTTCAAACCTTTATGACATTCGTTCATCTTCAGGGGCCAGTTGCACCAGCTGTGCGCAAGTTACAACGTAGACTAGTTTTGACGTAAATGGGCACTAAGTTACAACTTACACACTACTAAATATTTTTGTGTTGCACCATTAAACTTAGTTGAAGCATAACTCTACGTATACACTAAATATTTACGGAAGCCTCCTATCAGGAGTAACGGTTGGAATAAAATAGCAGACTGACTGAACTGCATCAATAAGCTCTTGTTTTACCTGACAGACTTCATTCTTTACACATATATGATGCTGCTGACATTTACACTCTCTTACATTTTAAGAGAGAGAACATCATGTGAAAAGATTACTTTGTTAGTCACTCTTCAACACGAACCTGTTAAACAGCGCGCCGTTGTGTGCATCGGTCCTATCACTCCATGTTGTGCATGTCAAATAAAATCAGTCATAATCAATAAATGTAATTTCTTATGTTTTTGTTGTTGTTTCAGTATTTATTTATTGATCCTTATTAATTTCGTTTCAAATACAGTTTCTGAATGTTATTTACATATAAAAACATTTATGATTAAGTAGTAGGCTATTATATTTAATGGGAACTTATTTTTACTGTTAGCTACGTGAGGCAAAATAAGTCAGAATGAAGGACAAACTGAAATTCACGGAATTTAAACAACTTCTGCTCCTGTATTTGAAGGATCACTGAAGGTAAACGTCATATTATGCGACTACGCATTACTTTACGGAGACCTTACGAGCTACTAGCTACGTTCTGCCTTAAGAACAAATGGTGCAACCGAATAAAGTACAGAGTTAGTTACAAACTAGCTAGTAGTTACTAAGCCACTAGTGTGGACTTTACATTCCAATTTAAGAAAGAACTTTAGAACGGCTGGTGCAACCCTACCCAGAACACAAATTAAGATATTTTTGATGAAATAGAAAGCAACAAAATTAGGTGCCATCAAATTGAAAATTGAATTTACCTCGGCATAGTTAAATAACAAGAGTTCAGTACATGGAAAGGACATACAGTGAGTCTCAAACTCTATTGTTTCCTCCTTCTTATATTAATCTCATTTGTTTAAAAGACCTCAGAAGAACAGGCAAATCTCAACATAACACTGACTGTTACGTAACAGTCAGGGTGTATGCCCCAATATTTGCATATGCCAGCCCATGATCGAGGCATTACACAAGGGCAGCCAGTATTAATGTCTGGATCTGTGCACAGTTGAATCTTCAGACTAGGTAAGCAAGCAAGAACAATAGTGAAAAATGGCAGAATGGAGCGATAATAATTGACATGATCCATGATATGATATTTTTAGTGATATTTGTAAATTGTCTTTCTAAATGTTTTGTTAGCATGTTGCTAATGTACTGTTAAATGTGGTTAAAGTTACCATCGTTTATTACTGTATTCTCGGAGACAAGAGCCGTCGCTATTTTCATTCTTAAACACTTGCAGTCTGTATAATTCATAAACACAACTTCATTCTTTATAAATCTCTCCAACAGTGTAGCATTAGCCGTTAGCCACGGAGCACCATCAAACTCATTCAGAATCAAATGTAAACATCCAAATAAACACTGTACTTACGCGATTAGACATGCTGCATGACGAACACTTTGTAAAGATCCATCTTGAGGGTTATATTAGCTGTGTGAACTTTGTTTATGCAATGATAAGAGTCGAGAGCTTGGAAGGGGGTGGAGAGCACAAGCAATTAAAGGGGCCGCAGCCTGAATCGGCGCATTTCTAATAATGCCTCAAAATAGGCAGTTAAAAAAAATTATTAAAAAAAATCTATATGGGGTATTTTGAGCAGCAACTTCACAGACACATTAAGGGGACACCTTGACTTACATCTTGTAAAAAAAACATTCGATGGCACCTTGAAAATAGTGGTTCAACCTTATATTATATAAAGTGTCGAGAATGCTTTTTGTGTGCGAAAACAAAAAAAACAACTTTATTCAACAAATTCGTGTCTCCCCTGTCATTCTCCTACGCTATTTTGGTTGCGTTTCCAGGTTATACATCCGAATGCTGACTCAGTATTGGCCTGTTCATGTGAGCAGCACAATGCATGCGTGTGATGCTGACGCAGGAGCCGGCCAATACTGAGCTGGCATTTGGACATAAACACGGAAGCACTGAACTGTATCAACTGCGTATGAGTCTGACAGGGTAGAGAAGAAGTTGTCGAACAAAGCTGTTATTTTTGTTTTGTTTTTGCGCACAAAAAGCATTCTCGTTGTGTCATAACATTAAGGTTGAACCTCTGTAGTCGCATTGACTATTTTAACAACTGTTTTTACCACTTTTCTGGACCTTGAATGTTAATGTTAATGTTAATGTTAATTGTTGCTTCTATTTCTTTTTTTTTTTCTTTTTACGGGTGTAGAATGACATGAGGGTGAGTAATTAATAACATAAATTTTATTTTTGGATAAACTAACCCTTTATTGCTTATCCATTGTGATGCAAGCACCTTAGGAATGCATACTCACCTGTTCATCAACCACTGCACTAAAACAAGGGTTTTAAACCTGGTTAAGAGCAGCTTTTCCATAAACATTAATATAGCAAGTGATGTATAATCTGAGATCCTCCTCTTAAAATCTGATTACACATATTCACAGGAGGTGCTTTAGAGACCAGCTGTAAGCAGCATGTGTACTGGCTGACCACTTATCACTCGAAACAGATGTTAATAGCAGGTGTAAACAGGGCCTTGCAATGACTTTGCAGAAGTGCTGAACTTAAACAAGACTTTCTCTCTCTCTCTCTCTCTCTCTCTCTATTTCTCGATTTCTGAATGTCAGGTCTCTTATGTCTGATGAAAATCTATCCATTCATTCGTCTTTTTGCTCACAGCACATATTTCTCCCACTCTTCTCCCAAACAACATTTTTCTTTTTTCCCCCCAATGCTTTATCGAAAAAAATATCTCTTTTTAATGATTTTGCAGCATGTTATATTCATCAGATATTTGTGAATCATTCCAGGTACTGTAATTCCAATCATAATCCATCATTATTGTACGTCACTACTTAAAAAAGTTTTTTACTCATTACAGAAATACTTAAATATAATGTAAGAATATACTTAATTGCAACCTGAATGTAATGTTTTCTGACACTAAATTGCAGCTAAATTAAATGGATTATAGTTTAAATTTATATTAAATGCAATTAGCTGAACTTTACAGTGCTTTTTGACCCACTTAAGCAGGACTTAAGTGCATATTTATTTTTAATTTCATGTTTTTGAAATGTGATTAAAAATGTACGGGCAAGCATTTATGGTAAACATAGTTTAATGGCAGTTCTACTGAAACTTTTATATCATGTATTTAAAGGAACACTCCACTTTTTTTGAAAATACGCTCATTTTCCAACTCCCCTAGAGTTAAACAGTTGAGTTTTACCGTTTTCGAATCCATTCAGCCAATCTCCGGTTCTGGCGGTACCACTTTTAGCATAGCTTAGCATAGTTCATTGAATCTGATTAGACCGTTAGCATCGCGCTTAAAAATGACCAAAGAGTTTTGATATTTTTCCTATTTAATACTTGACTCTTCTGTAGTTAAATCATGTACTAAGACCGACGGAAAATAAAAAGTTGTGATTTTCTAGGCTGATATGGCTAGGAACTATACTCTCATTCAGGCGTAATAATCAAGGAACTTTGCTGCCGTTCCATGGCTGCAGCAGTGCAATGATATTACGCAGCACCCGTGAGCCCCTGCTTGCACAGGGAACGTGCCTTGCAACCATGGAGACGTTTGTGAGAGACGCTGCGTAATATCATTGCGCCTGCTGCAGCCATGATACGGCAGCAAAGTTCCTTGATTATTACGCCGGAATGAGAGTATAGTTCCTAGCCATATCAGCCTAGAAAATCACAACTTTTCATTTTCTGTCGGTTTTAGTACACGATGTAACTACAGAAGAGTCAAGTTTTAAATAGGAAAAATATCAAAACTCTTTGGTCATTTTTAAACGCGATGCTAACGGTCTAATCAGATTCAATGAACTATGCTAAGCTATGCTAAAAGTGGTACCGCCAGAACTGGAGATCGGCTGAATGGATTCGAAAACGGTAAAACTCAACTGTTTAACTCTAGGGGAGTTGGAAAATGAGCCTATTTTCAAAAAAAGTGGAGTGTTCCTTTAAATATACTTGTAATTGCACATTATAATGATGAAGTTGCAATTTAATAAGTTTAAAATATATTATCTTTAAATGTAATATTGAATAACACACTACAAAATGATAATAAAGCACTTCACGTGCATATGTTATCAAAATAAGTGTACTTCATTAAAGCATGACAAAAGATTAAAACAAAACAATTTAAAATGTACTTTAAAGTAAAAACTTTAAACTTAAAAAAAAAAGTTAAGAAACAGTGTTAAGAAACATCATGAAAGTGTACTCTCTAAAAGTACACTTAAGTGGCCTTTTATTTCATAAATAATATATTATCTGCAAGTACAGTTTTTGTTTTTTAAATATACTTTTAAGATTAGAAGTACACTAAGTGCACATTTAATACAGTTATATGCACACTTCCTTTTCACAATGGTTATAATGAGGGTCAGGCATTTGAGTAACATCCTTCAACAACCTTAAGTTTATTAAACTTAAGCATGTAACTCATCTTGCACTATTTGTGCTAGACATGAATGATCCCTCAAATCATGTGACTTGTTAAAGAGAGTTATACTATATGATGGTTGTTCTGATGGGATCTATACATTCTTTGAATTGCTGTGAGGGGAAAACATTCTAACAAAGGAGAATACCATGATCAGTGTCAATAAAATTATGTCGCAATGACCATGGATGACTGTGAACTTTTTGACATAAAGCTTAATTATGAAATATAGCGACCACCAGACCACCATTCAATATTTATGATACTCTTTAGAGCAGTCAATTAAATCCTCTAAAACGTGTGAGTTTCTCTAAAGTGCATGAATCATTTGAAGCACCTCCAGAAGGAACAGAAGAAAGATATATGAGGCCAAAGAGGAAAAAATGGAAGAGAGAATTATTCATTTGCATGCAGAGAAAAGCGCCACCTCTGCCTATCAATCACTGTTCATGCTCAGAGATTCTCATCCTGTCAACAGAACCACTGTGGCCCATCAGTGAGTCAGCAGGACCGCCTGCAACATAAAGCAAATGGCATCTTGTAAACCTGTTCAGTGATTTGTTCACTAAGATAATGCCCACTGAGATCAGTATGTGAGGTCTAGGAGCCCAGACATTAAAATCAAATACTTCACTTTAGTTGTTGTCACCTACTTTGGCTTTATTGTAGGAGTAGAAACAATAAAACGAAAAAACACACCAACACAGTTCCACACAACCAGACTTTGGCTTGCGATATATGATCACTCCCATTAAAGTTTAATATATACTGCAAGCAATATATGAAACTTTTATGGGAGCAAAAATAGCTGTATGACTTTTTTCTTCTCTTTTTTGATCAAGCACCTGCTGAAGTTATGTTTGGATGTGCTATATTGAATTGATTGTCTCTCAAAGTTAAAAACCTTACTTCCAGTAACGTTAATAGAAAGTTTGTTCTGAGTAATCTGATCTTTAAGAATGTTCTCAAAATGTTAGCACAAAAATATTATCTATACATCATTCATATAACTTTTTTTTTTTTTGTAAACGTTTTAGTTTGACATGTCTAATGTTTTTTAAATGTTACTAACTTGTTTCAAAGACCATTCAATGTTCCCATGTTTGCAAAATGATAACATGGAATGTTCCCTTAACATTCATATAACGAAGAGGAAAAAAAAGAACGTTTTTTAAAAAAAACTGGGCTGCATTTCTCAAAAACTTATAGTTGATTGTGTATAGAGACCATTGGTGCCAATGATCTACTTATGCTTACATTGTTTTTTAGAAACGCAGCCCTGGACATTTTGAATGTTCAGAGAACATAACTTAATGGGAATGTCAACAAAACGTTCAACATATTTTTGTTAGCTTGGTAGTGTAACTTATTCTGTCCAAGAACCACCCACTTAGGGTACATTTACATTTACACAACAAAGATGTACTAAAAACTCTGAATGCAAGTTCTAATGATGGAGAGTGATGTTTAATGTGTGTGTTTTGTATTGTTTTATTTTTTTACCTTTGTTTTTTTCTTGGCACTGTGAAGCACTTTGGAAAAAATAAAAACGGAAAGGTCTTTCCTTTGCATTTTTCGCGTACAAACGACAATGTTGTCAAAACGATCCTCGTTCACATGGATCTACGAAAATAACTAAAAATGCTATATTATGCTGCCAGGCCAATAATTGGCAATGTCACTTTTTAATGAAACACTACATGCCTATATAGACTGAACATGTAACCTGCATGCGCATGACGTCACCATTTTCACAAATTTGTGTTTTTGTAGTTTAAACAGAGACAACAGTAGTATCAAAAATTTGCACTTTGAATCTCATTTTCAAAAGTTTGCATTTTCAGGCCTCCAAAATGTGCTGTCGTGTAAATGAATAGCCAAAACGCATAAAACGTTTTCCATTTTTAGTTGAAAATGGTGCTGTGTAAACACTAAACAGCCCCTTAGACTGCCTGATTGATATGATTTGACAAACCAGTGATAGTTTGTTTGTAACTGTATCCTAAACAGACACGAAACGACACCACAATTCTATTTTAGTCCCAATTCGAGTACTTATGCACTATTCTATGCCATTTTGTAGTATAAATAGTGCAAGTATGTTCACACTGAAAATTCCAAACAGAAAAGGTGCATTTAAAATACCCTGATGATGCACTAAGTGTGTAAAATGTTAGACATTTCATGCACTAACTAAACTATCGCTGCTTTAATTACGTAGTGGAGGGGGCGGGGCTATCAGACAAAATAATTGACAAAACGAAACATTTAGTTGAATGACAAAATAACCTTATAAAATTCATACACTTCACAGTTGAGTACATAGTGCATAAGTATATAGTGTATAAGTGCATAGTGTATAGCACATCATTTGGGACACAATTTTCTGCAGCACTGCAGCTGGAACAATAATATAAGTATCTCAGGTACTGTCTGTGTGCTTTATTCAATGTTGAAAGTGTCTAATGTGAGTTTGAATATCATTTTGTTTGATCTTTACAGCTATACTGAAAGCGACTGTGGCGACCAGGGCGGGCGAGAGCCGTGAGGGAACGGCGCGAGTGTTAATGAGCTTCACCTGGGAGGCGCACCGGCCTTGAGTCCCTCACGGAGGAGCTCCGGGAGCATAAAAGGAGGAGCGACTACCGTGGAGGACGAGAGAGGACCAGGCCTGTGCCCGGTTGCATAAAGCACCTTAAGTTTTTCCCTTAAGTATGACACTTAAGGCGTGATTTCCCCTTAACTAAGGGAATGACTTAAGGGTGTTGCATATAATCTCTTAAACTGTTCTCTTAGGTAAGGGAAACCGTTAAGTGTTTAACGACAGCATCCCAGGTTTTGCCGTTAAAAAATTCTACTGTTGCCATGGACACGTTATTTGTTAATACGTATCGTGGTAAGTTTTCACAGAAAACAACATAATATGGATAAGGAAAACAAAAAAGAAAACCAAATATGAAAGAGACGAGAAACTCAAATTGATTGTTTACTCAAAATTGAGATTTCTGCCGTCATTCACTCACCCTGACACCCTCATGTCGTTCCAAACCCATAAGACTTTTCATCTTTGGACAACAAATAAAGATATTTTTAATATTCTCTCATCATTTATGTCCATTTATTGAAAGACATCCATATGATTACGGCTGTGTCGGAAGCTCAAATGTGCGCGCAAGAACCAATGAGGGTTGTTTTTGCGTGTGATGCACGCACGTTTGCGCTTCCGTTTACCATATAAGATATGTTATAAGATGTTATATTTCATCAATGTTTATGTGAATAAACCGCTAAAGTACAATTTGTCTATCATTAAGCGGCCGATCGTGGCACGTTATACGACTTGGATTGAACCTGCTCACTCTGTGTAACACTTAAGGTGAAGTTTTACGAACCTTACGATATACTTAGGGAAATGAAGGTTAAGGGGCTTTATGCAACACTTACGCATTACTTAAGTGAAAAATATATACTTAAGGGAAATTCTTAAGGGTTTATGACGTTTCCCTAAAGAAACCCTTAAGTAACACTTAACGGTTATTTTCTGCAACACCCTTAAGTTTAAGGGAAACATAAGGGCGATCTTAAGGGAAAATTACACTTAAGGTGCTTTATGCAACCGGGCACAGGACTTTATTTTATGTTTTATTATGTTTGTGTGGCCGGCAGACGTCCGCGAGGGTCTGCCGGCATTACTTTCGTTTTGTTGTTTGTTTATTTTTGAATTAAAGTTACGTTGAATGTTAAAAAAAACAAAAACAAAAAAAAAAAAAAACAATGTAACACAGTTCGTAAATGGGAAGAAGGAGGCGGGAACCGGCGAACATTCAACTTAACTTTAATTCAAAATAAACAAAGAACAAAACGAAAGTAATTCCGGCAGACCCTCGCGGACGTCTGCCGGCCACACATATATAATATAAACATAATAAAACATAAAATAAAGTCCAGGCCTGGTCCTAGTCGCTCCTCCTTTTATGCCTCCGGAGCTCCTCCGTGAGAGACTCGAGGCCGGCACGCCTCGCAGGTGATGCTCGTTATCACTCGCGTCACCGGCCTCGCGCCGTTCCCTCACGGCTCTCGCCCGCCCTGCTCGTCACAGCGACAATGGATAATTCACTTCAGAAATTGAAAATAAATTAAAGGAAACAACAATGTGTCAGCATTGTGAACAAACAAGACCATTTCACTCACTCAGTATTTATTTTTAATCATGTTAAAATGGTTGATTAATACAATTTGATTTTGTACTTTATTGTTGCAAATGCTGTGGACTTGCAGAAAGACTCCACCCACACACTCTTCTGATTGGCTGTGATTTTTGATTGATTTGGTTGCATCTCGTTGTTTCATCACATCTTGCGTATAGGCAAATTGCTTGTCACTGGAATCTTATCGCATCGCATCTGGTTAGGACACGGTGTAATATTTGTTAGATTATGATAAGTCTCAAGGCTGAGAACACAGTCATGCATTCTCAAACATGTAAAACATAAACACTTATTTATGTACTGTGGCAATAATATCTCCAAAAGCCTCAGCCCTGCAGGAGTGACTGCTTTACTGGGGGAACGTGAGATGGATCATGAAGCGGTAGACAATGACCTCATGCTTGGAGAAACAATGATGTGGGGTTATCCCACAGGATCAGCCCCAGTAACGCGAGACACAGATTCACCTTCATGCCAATTTATAGACTCTCTAAAATCGCTGCCCTGAACTACACTGTGTGCAGAACCACTGTGCCCTCATTTCTCTTTCTATCTGCAAAAAATAGGAAGGGAGTGATATAAAAACCTACATCCAGAGATAGATGAATACTACAAGATGAGAACCCGGGAGAGGAAAGAACTGAAGGGCCGAGATGAAATAATTAGCGCAGTGAAAAAATTAAATTCTAAATTTACTATGAATTTTCAAACATGTTTAAAGGTGCCCTAGAATTAAAAATTGAATTTACATTGGCATAGTTATTTAACAAGAGTTCAGTGCATGGAAAAGACATACAGTGAGTCTCAAACTCCATTGTTTCCTCCTTCTTATATAAATCTCATTTGTTTAAAAGACCTCCGAAGAACAGGCGAATCTCAACATAACACCGACTGTTACGTAACAGTCGGGATCATTAATATGTATGACCCCAATATTTGCATATGCATAAGCAAGGACAATAGCGAAAAATGGCAGATGGAGCAATAATAACTGACATGATCCATGATAACATGATATTTTTAGTGATATTTGTAAACTGTCTTTCTAAATGTTTTGTTAGCATGTTGCTAATGTACTGTTAAATGTGGTTAAAGTTACCATCATTCTTACTGTTTTCACGGAGACAAGAGAGCCGTCGCTATTTTCATTTTTAAACACTTGCAGTCTGTATAATTCATAAACACAACTTCATTCTTTATAAATCTCTCCAACAGTGTAGCATTAGCCGTTAGCCACGGAACATAGCCCAAAAACTCATTCAGAATCAAATGTAAACATCCAAATAAATACAATACTCACATAATTCGATGTATGCATGCAGCATGCATGACAAACACTTTGTAAAGATCCATTTTGAGGGTTATATTAGCAGTGTGAACTGTATTTATGCAGTCGAGAGCTCGGGAGAGGGTGGAGAGCGTGAACAATTAAAGGGGCCGCAGCCTGAATCGGTGCATTTCTAATTATGCCCCAAAATAGGCAGTTAAAAAAAATTAATAAAAAAAAAATCTATGGGGTATTATGAGCTAAAACTTCACAGACACATTCAGGGGACACCTTAAAACACTTATATTACATCTTGTAAAAAAACATTTGATGGCACCTTTAAACTAGTGTTATTCTAGTGTTTGTGTGTGTGTGTGTGTGTGTGTGTGTGTGTGTGTGTGTGTGTGTGTGTGTGTGTGTGTATCAGCAATGTCTGATTTACAATCAAATTTTGAATCAGATGTCTTCAGTGAATTAGTTGATCCAGTTCTTAAAGTTTCTGAATGCTACTGAATGATTTCAGAAATCTTGGAATATAGCACACAAGTTATATGGATAATTGTGCTTATGTCCTTTTTGAACATGGAAAGCCTCAGTTCCCATTGGGAGTAGTTGCATGACAAAAAACAACTAATAATTCTCCTTTTGTGTTCTACAGAGAAAAAAAAAAAAAAGTTTGGAACAGCATGAGGGTGGATAAATAATAACAGACTTTTCTTTTTTAGGTGAACTATCCCTTTAAGAAAGAAAATAGAGTATCCGACTGGGCATCCAAGTGTAACAGAAGCCATATGGCCATTACATAAATGTGGCAGTCTCACTTCAAGTCCCTCGAAGGCTAGATTCGGCATATATTCTCTGTATTTTCTGGATGAGACGGCGCAGAAAACAGCCAACATCCCCTGCGCACAGCTCTTGTACTGATAGTTCCCGTGACAAGAGTCTCTAGCCTGAGGGGACAGTCTATTACTAAAAAGCGTGTTTCTCTCACAGACAACTAAGCAAGTATGAGTTCTCCTTCAGGTGCTATTCAATATTTCTAATTTACTTATTTTTAGTAAAACATTGTAAATAGAGATTTTAACAACTGTTTGATCAAAATGCTAATTATGTATCGATCTAAAAAGAGCTATTTCCCTCTTGATCTAGTACTCAATAATCATTATCAGAAGAAGTACTGTAGAGTGTTATGGGTTTAAAAGTGAATTAGCACATAATCCAACTATATTTAATTTCACTGGGATCCACAGTGACCCAAGCTATAGAGACTGAATAATAAAACCTGGATCAGCTCACAATGGTGCGACACAATGAAGTGATAAGCAACAAATGCTATCCATGTAAATATGAGTTTTTTTAAACCAGCCACAACATAGTAAAATCTCATTTAATCAGAAACTCACTCCAGTTGCCAGTGATGCCTTAAAGGTGCCATTGAACGTTTTTTACAAGATGTAATATAAGTCTAAGGTGTCCCCTGAATGTGTCTGTGAAGTTTCAGCTCAAAATACCCAATAGATTTTTTTTAATTAATTTTTTTAACTGCGTATTTTGGGGCATAATTAGAAATGCGCCGATTCAGGCTGCTGGCCCTTTAATTGCTCGCGCTCTCCACCCCCTCCCAAGCTCTCAACTCTAACATAGCATAAACAAAGTTAACATAGCTAATACAACCCTCAAAAGGGATCTTTACAAAGTGTTCATCATGCATGCTGCATGCATACATCTGATTATTTATTTGGATGTTTACATTTGATTCTGAATGAGTTTGAGGCTATGTTCCGTGGCTAATGCTAAACTGTTGGAGAGATTTACAAAGAATGAAGTTGTGTTTATGAATTATACAGACTGCAAGTGTTTAAAAATGAAAATAACGATTGCTCTTGTCTCCGTGAATACAGTAAGAACGATGGTAACTTTAACCACATTTAACAGTACATTAGCAACATGCTAACAAAATATTTAGAAAGACAGTTTACAAATATCACTAAAATTATCATGTTATCATGGATCATGTCAGTTATTATTGCTCCATCTGCCATTTTTCACTATTGTTCTTGCTTGCTTACCTAGTCTGATGATTCAGCTGTGCACAGATCCAGATGTTAATACTGGCTGCCCTTGTCTAATGCTTTGAACATGAGCTGGCATATGCAAATATTGGGGGAGTACATGTTAATGATCCCGACTGTTACGTAACAGTGTGTGTTATGTTGAGATTCGCCTGTTCTTCGGAGGTCTTTTAAACAAATGAGATTTATATAAGAAGGAGGAAACAATAGAGTTTGAGACTGTATGTCATTTCCATGTACTGAACTCTTGTTATTTAATGTTTTTTATGCCAAGATAAATTCAATTTATAAATTTTTAAAATGCCTTATAAATACATTCAAACAGTGAAAGAGATAGAAGGGTAGAGGATAATGCTAAACATCAGATTTTTTTTTTTCAGTACACTGAGGAAAAATAATAAAAACTCAGCATCTGCCAAAAAGATGGCAGATGCTTTATATTTACGTTATATTTAAGATTTATTTTAAAGGGGACCTATTATTCCCCCCTTTTCAAGATGTAAATTAAGTCTGGTGTTCCCAGAAATACCTCACAGATCATTTATTATACCATGTTGTAAATTTTTTGAGTGCAAGCAAAAGTTTTTCACTTTACTAAAGCGTAAAAATACCATAAAATATTTTCAGATATTCGAAACAACAATTTCCAATATTATGAATTTGGACTGCAGTGCCTATTTCGACCACTAGCTCGCAATCCTACATACTGTACCTTTAAATACAAATGTGCTGCTGCTCCCTGCCCCCTTTCCAGGAAGGCACTTCTTTCAACAGCTCCTTTCTGCATCAGCCAAATACTAACAAAAAATCTGCTTGGTTTTAATTATCATCTGTATCATGAAAGTTTATTATCTGCATGCATTTTAGATTTATATCAGTTTAAACTTCTAATTTATCGTTTTCTGAGCGCACACATCTAAAGCACACACACACACAGTATTATGTGAGTATTAAACAAACTTCTCTTTCATGTTTTATTGTGTTTAAACTATCACACAAGGTGTGTCAAAAAACACACAAAGTTATTAACTAAATCTTAAATACAGTCGGTTATGTCTGTGAACATAAACAGCACAGACAGAAATTGCGTGTGTATATTAGATCTGTGGCGCAGAAAATGAAAATGGCTTGTTTTATGAGACTGGTGAGGCATTATGGGGATTAAAAAAGGGGTAGGTGGATTTTTATCATTATAGAGTGGTTGTATAGACACCATGTAAAAGTGTAAAAGTGAATTTTGCATAATAGGTCCCCTTTAATTACTGAAAACTATTTTTAATAGTTTTAGTTAACATTAACAACAATACTTTTGGTCACTTCAAGTGTTTTTACTGAGCGAACAGAAATCCGGTTGCAAAAGGCCAAGTTTAAGTGCCTTCCAAGATGCATTTAAGATGAATAGCATTCATCACGAAAGAGGTGGTTTGGACGCATGTAAGACGGTTGTTTAGCCCACATATGTAAACTTTACTCATCCTAAATGTAATCCACATCAGTATATGAGTCAAGAAGTGACTATGTGTAAATTGGCCAATTGTTACACTCGAAAAAAATGTCCATTGCAACTGTAAAAGTCAGCATATCTTGAATGTAGATGTTTATATAGATGAAGATATTTGTATTTGGCGTGCTGACAATATTAGGCCTATTGCTTTACAATAGAACAAAGAAAATGTGTCAGACGGTGTGAACAGAAAGTGCGTTGTGTGAATTTAAAGTGGTGTCATCCTGTGGCAATTCCTTTTGACACGCAGAGGGTATTTCTCAGCACTTGGCACAAGTCATAAAGGAGAGTGCTGGAAAGACCGCCACAAATTTAGGAAGAGTGGTTTCCCTCAGTAAGCATTCTGGCAGGAACAAGCGGGAGGGAGCGATGAAGACACTGCCAGCACTTTTCACTCTGAATTTCATTTCAGAGACTGAATGGGCTACAGCAGATGACTACAGATCAGCAGTCACTGAACCGTCCGTTTAGCTTCAGTCATCGCATTATGAGCTGCTATGTAGTTGTGTACCTCATGTTGTACACCGAAAACCATCAATGCGTATTAAAGCTAAAACACTCATGCAGTGCTCAATGCGCTGTCCCAGGTACTGGTTACACCATAGAAATGGAACACACGAGTAGAATGGAAATTACCATGACAAATGGAGTCCTAAAATAGGTGGGGCTTAACAGCCCAGGCGTTTCTCTCACTGTCTACAATCAGTGTGTGCAACTTACACAATAATATATTGTATAAAGAAACTTCTATGGAAAAATTAGCAATCTGTTGAGGTTTGTCTTGCCGTAAACATAAATTATCAGTTGGTACCCCTAGTACATACCTTTAATACCTTTAAAATATAAAACTAAAGTTATCACATAATAATCTATATTAAAGTAGTAAATATTTACTTTTTTTTTGTCAGTCAATACTGATCCTAACAGAAAACACTAAGCATTCATTTTGTGCTAACCTAAGTATAAATATGTTTCTGAGTAACTTGTAATGTAACGTTCTTAATGAAATATTATTTAAAAAGGCTGTTGAAACATGTTTAGTAGGCCTGTACAGCTAATATTAAAGTCAGCATGAAAGGAAGTTGTGATATTTCCTAATGTGACATTTAGCAAAACTGAAAATTTAAAAATAAATAAAAAAGTAGGGCGGGAATTGACTGGATTGTTGGACCTAAAAAACCTAAAAAGCCTCGGCATCCATCAAAAAAATCTCTATCAACGGCTCTGGTTGAGGTTTGCTCTTGCTCTTGCAGTGATCTCATGTGAGTGACAGGTTGTCCAGTCCCGCCCTCGCGCCAGCAAACACGTCATCAGAGAAGAGAAAATATGCAGCTGGTGCAAGATGGAGGGGAAGTTATTTTGATTAAAGAATAAAGAATGTACGGAAAAATTATTTATAATAGTCTATGGCTACTGCTATATTAATTTTGATTTCATGGTGACTTAAAAGACTCCCTCAACTTTTAGGATATGGGTCAAGCAGTTTGAGAGTTATTATTTAAACCCCCTAAAGGTCTAAGTACTCCTGTCTTATTCTTGAATTTCAATTCTTTTTCTACTCTGAAGATCGTCAGTGTCTTTATTCGGGCGTGAATTATCATCCAGATCACCGCTGGAACTTGGACAACGATGTCACGTGGTGCCGGTTACTTTTATCAGCGCTGGTAGTGAGGACCAATCACAATCGTTTGTGATTACAGAATAAGGTATTTTATTTAGCCTCTGCATAGAGATTGCTGTAACTGACTTCTGTTTATATGACAGACATAGAATTGTTGGATTTTATAGATTTAAAACACTACACATTTTCAGCTTAGAAATGTTCTTAATGCACTAAAATTTGAATGCGGTTCAATGGAGAATTTCAGCTTTGTGAGCCACCAAGCGCCCCCTGGAGGAAGTATACATTATGTCCCATTGATAATAGTGACATATGCCGTCCAATGGGCTCGCACAGTCTTCTCATGTCGACTTTCTGCGGCAAGTACGGAGTTTAGATCCAGTGCTGTTCTGGACTGATGCAGGAATAAAGACGGCAACCAGTCGTGAATGTTAAACACATAGACGCCGACTTATAAGTTTAAAAATCTTGCGAGTAAATGGGATTCAACGTCTTCCGAACAGAATGTAAAGAATTCCTTGAAGGATGTGGGGAATTAAAGGCTCGTGTGCTGCGCTGTTATTGTTGTTTTTGGCTTATATCTCCGTGTCCTCGGTTTACGCCGGTAAGTTCCCCTGATTGTCTTCATTTAGACAGGAATGTCATTATCATATATGGGCATTATTTGGCTTTTGCGCAAGACAGAGAAAAAGACACGAGACCCTGTTACTCTATTTTTGCACGCATGAACAGAATGGCAACAGTTTATCTTTTAACTACAAACAATATGCATGGTAAAATGCATTCTGATATGTTCACATTGGCAGAGAACAGACAGGTTGCGGGTATGAGATGAATAAATGATGCGCTACTACCTGTTCAGCCCTCCATTGGGGAGCACAAGGCGCTCGTGGGTTTCCACTGTTCATTCAGACTGCATGTAAATGCTGTGAACAATTCATGTGATCGTAATTGATTCTGTTCACAGAATCAGTAGAAACCTGGTCGGTAGACAGAAATTAGGCAATTTGAATGCACACTAGATCACATTTGAGAGCTCTGGGGTTGAGGGAATTTGTCTGGATGGATGCAGACACATTATAGTAGGCTACTGAATTCATTTGTTAAATGGCAAATGATCGGATAACTAGTACAGCTAAATAACTACAGCAGAATAATGATTACTTTGTCAAGGTCACAAATCCATCCCCTTCAATCGTATTTGCGTTTATCTTTCTCCATTAATTTAACCTTTCAAAGCGATATATCATTTAATAGCCTATCAGTGTGTTGAAATATCCCTCTGGCCTATATATAATATAGCAATCATCATGGCATTTTAATTTTATTTTAACAATTTTGAAAACCTATAAAACAACAGCTGGTTTCACTTATATAAAAAATAATGTGCAGATAACAATATCAGATTGTTGGTGATATCATTTGTTGGATGGTTCAGGTTTTTTGGGAACTTGGAAAGGATTTAGAATAATAATTTACCTTTTTAAAAGTGGCTGAGATATAGGAAATAAAGTGCCAGTACGTTGAATGACAAGTGCAAACCAATGACTACCACAATTAATGCACATTCATCTTTTTAAATTCAAATATGTGTCAGTTTACAGAAAACACTAAAGTATAAAAGCATTTTAGGGTGCACGAATGCAATGGCAAATGTAAATGAAAATATTCAAAACTGGTCCTAATGAGTAAGTTTTCAGCAGTTTGGTCTACATACAGTATGTGTGTTTTAAGTTTTTCTTCTGTTCGCGGTGGCATGAAAATGAGTGCGTCACCTGACATAAAAATGATAATAGTGAAAAGTATCAGCAATTTGAAATGACTTTGAATTCGCTAGATGTCATGCTGCTTGCTTGCTATATGTGGATGTGCATGTAACACCAAATATACACCACTATTATTGTAATTATTGTACAATGTAGACAGATGTATTGATTATATAACGGATCGTAGCATTGAATGTTGTGTTGCTTGCATTGTATGTGTAATATTAGATTAAAAACTTTAATCAGCTTTGTTTTTTATGCAGCAAATGTCATTTTCACCCAAGCCAGAGACATTTATACACTGTCCAAGTTTGGAAGTGTTTGCCAAACACTTACCCCATATCCCCGTTTTGCTTACCAAGACATAATCGTCTCTGATCAACAGCTCATTTTAAACAATCAAAAGAAAATTACTTTAATCTGTTGATAAATCTGTGAAAAACCTATAAGACTTATGCTGTGTTCCCTACCTCTGAGGAGGGATGTCGTAGCCGAGTTGGTCACATTTCAGTAAACAGGTCAGAAATCTAAGATGGAGTCGTCCAGGCAAACCTTAGTTGCTTGCTCTTTCAGAATAAAAACACATAAAAAAGTGGTATTTTGCACAGATAATGTTCATGTATCATGTATCATGTCCACAAATAGAGTGTGCACCACTGAATTTATTCAGGCCCAGACAAACAGAAGTAGTAATAAACAATGTATTACTACATTTTCACTATGGTTGATGCCAGGGTTTGACATTAACTTTTTAGCTCACCAGCCACTGTGGCTAGTGGTTTTCCAAAGTTACTAGCCACTCAGCATTTTCACTGGCCACAATTTTGCTGTTGGGAAATTACATTTTATATGATTAAAGATGACTTTGGCATTCTTAAATTAGTCATTTTACTTGATTTACATGATTTAAAACCCTTTCAAACTTACAAATGCAGACTGACCACCCAAATCAAGACTACATTGTGTACTAGCTGGTATGTACAGTTATTTTTGTTAGGCTATATAAAAAGAACAAAGAAGCAAATTACAAATAGTAAATCTTTTTTTTTTGTTTTTCAGATACATAGGTTTATTTAACATGTATACATTTATTTAACATCTTTTTTTGTTTGATTAACATCAGTGACAGACAGGTTTGGGGGCTGCTGATTGCATGGACATAATATACTGACACATATCCAGTTTTTACCCACCTGTTTACGTCCACTTAAGCCATAACCGATTGTATTCATGCGGGATACTCCACACGATGGACATTTTGACATCTCTCTGTGTGTGTATTTGACTATTCAGGCGCAAAGAAAACGATCGTGCGCGCGACACAGAGAGAAAGAGAGAGCGCACGCGAGAGAGTGCTTCTGTCATGCGTCATTCAGCGCGATTCCGCTTATCCCGCCTTCACTAACAGCAAGTTAATCAATAAAGAATTGTGATTGAATTGTAATTTTGTGATACGACGAGCTTGGTTACCTTTCATTTGGCTGTAGGCTGAAATTATATTCACCCCGTCATAATGGTTAGTGGGAGTGGATGTCTTAACAACAAAACAGCTGAAATCTACCTGCATTTGGCGGGTTGGCGGATGTTATTGTCAAGCCCTGGTTGATGCGCTTAGCAGCCATATTGGATTCTGAAGTTTGTTGTGCTTCCCCCGAGTTTCCCCCGAGTCGCGTTCCAGTCAAAAAGGAAGTTTCTTCCCTATTGTGACGTATATCCAAGGGAAGCGGCTTTTCAAACAAGTAAAAATGTAGGGTGGGATTTCATGTATGTAAATGTATGTTTTCTGGAGGAAGTCACTTGTAATTTCATTCTATAACAGTTGTTTGGTGAAGGAGGGCCCATTATTTCATATCAGTAGATTATTATAATAAAATATATACTACTATAATAGTGTAGAAATACACAACGAAGGCTCTTTTATCATAAAAGTTGCTGTGAAGTGATTTGGCCATTTCTTATATCTGTTTGTTGAAATAAGAGCGCAGCGTGTGCTGCATGATTATAGTGCTGTTCTGAGCTGCTAATGTGTAACATTATGTCCAGATTAACTGTAATAGAGAACACACACAAACAGACACTAATAAAGCACACCGAACCATTTTCACTCTGCTTTTCTCTTTTATGTTGTCTAGAAAAGCAACAAAGCCTCTGTCCATACGTCTTTATACTGAGGCACTGGCAGTGATGCAGGACGGAGGAATATTAATGAAGAGAGCAAGTGACATTTCCACACCATTATGAAAAGAACACAGTTTCAAACACCCTGTCTAATACAGAGAAGCAACAAAGGAAGCAGGTGAAACAAACATGCCAGAGAATAACTGATCAACTTTAGAGGCTGCATGATGGTTAGTCTTATTACTGTGTTTTGTTATGACGCTTGTGATGAAAGGCAGAGGTGCCCCCGCAATGTGCAACGCGGAGTTCCTCGCTCCAAGCTCTCACATGTTTGTTTCATCTGATAGTGTCAGGCATCTCATCAAAGCTACAGGAGGACATTGTGAATATTTTATGAGTCTGAGGTTGTTTAGTGGGTCCGATCGCCCCTGTGCATTGCATATTAGAGCTAATCTATCAGTTAATCACTCTGAGATTATGTTTTTGAAGCATTAAAGGGTTAGTTCACCCAAAAAAGAAAATTCTGTCATTTATTACTCACCCTCATGTTGTTCCACACCCGTAAGATCTTCGTTCATCTTTGGAACACAAATTAAGATATTTTTGATGAAATCCAAGAGGTTTTTTTTTTATCCTCCATAGACAGCAATTTAACCACCACTTTCAAGGTCCAGAGTAAGGGGTAAGACTTTGTTAAAACAGTCCATGTGACTACAGTGGTTCAACCTTAATGTTATGAAGCAATGAGAATACTTTTTGTGTGGCAAAACAAAACAAAAATAATGACTTTATTCAACAATATCTTCTCTTCTGTGTCATTCTCCTATGCAGTTTACATTCAGAATGACTCAGAATTGGCCAATGCTGTTCATGTGAGCAGCACGATGCATAGCCAGCCAATAATGAGTCGATAATTGCCAATAATCTATATGGAGGATTTCATCAAATATATCCTAATTTGTTTTCGAAGATAAACGGGTGGAGCAACATGGGGCTGAGTAATTAATGACACACTTTCCATTTTTGGGTGAACTAACCCTTAAAGAGGATGTCAGTCAATGAAAATTTTAATAGCATAAAATTGATGAATTAATCACAATCACATAAATTAATATTTAACTGATAAAAGGCAGGCAATAGAACTCAATATATTGGTTGTTATTTGTCTTGCTAAGTGTAGTTTGGTGAGACACACAAAGCATGAATTGCGCAGAGGTTTGGAGCTGTGATGCAGTGGTTAATGCATAGAGTATATTAACACGCTTGGCTATTAGTGCTCAGGTCAGACACAAGCCGACTTTAGCTGCTTATGATGTTTTATTTTTATTGTGAAAGTATTTATATACCTTAATTTTTTTATTTTTTTTATTTTTTATTTTTTTACATTTTGTTATGTTGCAGCCTTATTCTAAACTGCTTTAAATTACTTTTTTTTTTTTTTTTTTACATCAATCTGCACTACATGCAACCGTAAAACGTAAAAAAGACTTCTTAATGTTTTTGTCTCTCATGCTCACCAAGGCTGCATTTGTTTGATCAATGATACTGTAAACAGTAATATTGCAAAATATTATTATAATTGAAAATAGAAAATTGCTTTTAAAATATAGATTTTCTTTAAATATCTTTTAAAATGTAATCTATGCCTGTGATGGCAAAGCTGAATTTTCAGCATCATTACTCTAGTCTTCAGTGTTGCATGATCCTTCAGAAATCATTCTAGTATGCTGATTTGGTGCTCAATTATATTATCAGTTATTATTGGTGCTCAATTATTAATAATGGTCCTTATTATCAATAAGATATATAGGATGGTAGGAAAATATCTTAAGGATTTTTTTGTGCAGGCAGAAGGCTTGATTAAAGGCACAGTATGTAAGTTTTGCCACTAGAGGTCGGTTATTCAAAACAATAACAAAGGTGTAGTTTGATGATGCCGTGAATGAGTGTGGAATCATGGAAGTTGTTGTCTTCCCCTCCACAGCTGATTGAAAGCAATCCAATGAGATTCAGACGAAAATCATGGTCATGCATGAATAAATGTATTAAAAGTTTTGGTCCCACTTTATATTAAGTGGCCTTAACTACTATTTACTTACATCAGAAAATAAGTACAATGTACTTATTGGGTTCATACTGAATTGCAAAACACTTTTGCTGCTATTGAGGTGGATACGTTTAAGGTTAGGGAAAGCTTTGGTGGTATGGGTAGGTTTAAGGGTAGGGGTAAGGTGTAAGGGATGGGTCAACGGTGTAATTATAGATTAATTATAGATGTAATTACATGCAGGTGTTTTTAAAATATAAGTACAATGTAATAACATGTATGTACACAATAAGTGCATTGTATCAAATTATTAATTTAAATGTAAGTACATAGTAGTTAAGGCCACTTAATATAAAGTGGGACCAAAGTTTTATTAATGTTACTGTGGTATGAAGCATGGCAGGGCATAGAGACATGGGACAATTTGCGATGCAGTCGTCCTTTCATTTCATGTTTATTTTATGATTAAAGTTATGTTTAACGTCCACCTCCTTCTACCCTGAACATGAACTTTGTTACAAGTGTTTGATCACTTAAATTCACATTATTTCAATCTAATGAAATAGCGCAAGTACTGAATTACTACTCATACAGGTCACTTTATTTGACGAATTAAAATTGTGGTGTAATGCAGCGCTGTTTTTCTTGTTACAAAACAATCATATTAAAAATACGTTTGAGTGCGTTGAAAGTTATGTTGTAACGTTACTCTATGCGTTCGCTTTGTGGCTAGTATGAGACACTTGTTGCACTTTGCTAGATCGATATTAGAATATCATTATTAAAAGCTGGATGACTTGTGTTGTGGCAAGCAATTAATTAATTAATAAAATACGGTGGATAAAATGCTGTATTACTGCTACTAAAAATGAAGCTCATTCTGATTATGCTATGTTAGCCACTTGAAAAAATAGTTTTTTCTCTGAGGCATGGTACAAACATGGTACTCGCTGTAAATCAAGAAAACAAGAGATTCAAACAATAAGACAAACCGTGTTGAGCTATATAACAATGACTAGTTTTCTGTTGATAAAGGTATTCAAACAGTTGCTCACCTGTCTAATAAAACATAATATATTAAAGCGTCTTTGGTGTTTCCATGGTTCCTATGCAAGTAAAACCGAAAATCGAGGGTAACGAGGATATGACTTCATTGACAGACGATGCAGTGACACGGTCCATTACACTGGTTAAAATTGCTGATTTCTCTGGATTTAAACATTGTTGGAGACATTTTTTATAACACAAGTCAACAAAATATATAACATTGTTCTAGTGGTTTTTGGATATTTTAAACAAAAAATCTTAAATATACTGCCTTTAAATGTGTTAATATTTGTCACTTTTTAATTAATCACATAAAATTAGCATGGCAGATACACACTGCATGATAATACTCTCACACAAAATACTGTCAAAAATAAGAGGAGGTCAGGTGGGGCACAGATTCTAAGCTAAGATGTTATTAAATGCTGGAGGGGAGCAGTTTGCATCACTTCCTTTGAGTTCAAGACAGGCCATGGGTCTGTGGATCAGAGACTGGGATTTGAATCTCAAGGGTGTAATATTCTCAGTCTAGAGGTCATCCTGAGCTGTGAAACCACTTACAGACTTCAGGCAAAACTGCCTCCTGTCATCACTGAATTGTTTATCAGAGGCTCAGTTTTTACTCTCCATGAGGGAGCTTTGCTAAATTACTGTACAGTAGGAAATAATTTCACAAGTCAAGGAAATAATGAAATATTTGGCTTAAGCTGCTAGTTTCCTTTCTCAAATTCAGACTCATGATCTGATTTTAAAAAGCTCCTGACCAAAATTGACCCTAATAAATATCCCTCTAAGGTTTCCTGTGGGACAGCAGTGCTAAGATATTTACAAGGACTGCCATGTCCAGGGACTGAGGGGGCAGTCAAGCTAAGCCAGGAGATTCACCTCATAGCCTTGGCTCCCTAAATCACGGCTACAGGTCTAGGTAATGGGTGTCACCGGACCACTGCTGCCCACCTGACTGCACACTCCTCAGAATGCTCTTGCTTCCTACAAGGGCAACTAGCAAACATGGTCAATGTGACATGTTGAAAAATGAATCAAATTAACTTTTCCAAAGGGCCAGTATTCCTAAGCAGTGCTCATTGCGAGATTGCCGGTTGAGCAAATACCCTGAAAGTCTATACATTCAAAACACGTTTGTCTCTGCAGACAGGCTAATACACTTTAGGTTTGGTGTCTGGCTGCAAGCCAAGGACCCATAGAACATTCACATGATCCCATCCCATTACCAACCTATGAGATCCAGAAAGACTAAAACTTCTGCCTGTCCTGAGGTAACATTAATGCACTGTATTTGTTAACATTATGTCTGACACCTCAACTCTTCAGTGGTGGTAACAAATATATTCAAGGCAGCTTGACCTTCTTCATTTTTAAGAGGGTGATTTAAGTTGAAAGGCATTGCCAGTGATTATAGTTGAAGCCCTGTTGTTGAAGCCTTTTGGAAAATATCCAAATAAAAGGCAAATTATAAAACACAACCCATCATAAATGGTGAAGTGTTTAACTTATGCGAAACTATATAGAATAATAATGTTTTTTTACCAAATTTGTTTCACAAATACTCTCACAGATTATATTTTCTCAGAACTTCAAACTGGAAAGATTCAAGCGAACACATTTAAAGGAATAGTTACCCCCAAATAAAACCATGTCATTCCAAACCCTTGGAATGACTTTCTTCCATGGAAACAAAAACGAAAAGTTTAGCAGAATGTTCATGCTGCTCTTTTCCAAAAAACATACAGTCACCAGGAGCTGAAAATAAGACCCCAATTGAGTAAATAAAAGTGGTTCATACAACTTGCGCACTATTTAAGAGTCTTCTGAAGTGATATGATAGCTTTATGTGAGAAAAAGAAATACAAGTTATTATTCAATTAAAATTGTCAAACTTCAACATATTCAAACTTAAAGGGTTAGTTCACACAAAAGTAAAATTTCTGTCATTAAGTACTCACCCTCATGTCATCCCAAACCCGCAAGACCTTTGTTTGTCTTCGGAACACAAATTAAGATATTTTTGATAAAATCTGAGGGTATCTGATCCACACATAGACAGTAATGACATTGCACCTTTTGAGGTCCAGGGATCAGACGAATTTGTTGAATAAAGTCATTTTTTTGTTGTTGTTGTTTTTGCGCACAAAAATTATTCTTGTCTCTTCATAATATTAAGGTTGAACCACTGTAGTCACGTCAATGGTTTTAATGATGTCTTTAGTACCTGTCTGGACCTCAAAAGGTGCAATGTTGTTGCTGCCTATGTGTGGATCAGATACCCTCAGATTTCATCAAAAAATCTTAATTTTTGTTCCAAAGACAAACAAAGGTCTTACAGGTTTGGGACGACATGAGGGTGACACAACTTTTATTTTTGGGTGAACTAATCTTTTTACACTTTGCAATCGTTGTTGTAAGTGATGTTGGTCAGTTCCCCTCAAACGACCAATGCTATTTTAGTATTATTTCTATACTACTATATTATTTATTAATGTTTTTATATTTTCATTTTTAAATTTACATTTTGGACTGAACTAACCTTTTTCACAACAAGATTTCTTGAACAGGCATCAGTAAACTACTATGTTTCTGAATGCATGTTCCATTACTCCCCTATTTAAGGTGTTATATATGACTGTTCCGAACACATCCTGCCCAATGGGAAACACATTATGTCCTCAGGGATGACTGGCTTTCTCTGTCTGCCATCCCCTTTAAATACATTATTTCCCATCTGCAGGGTGTGAATTTGTTACATTGTGATGGATGACGTTAAGCAGACAACTATTTCACTCTGTAGTCAACAAACATTACTGATGATTAGATCTTCATGCACCGATTTAAGCAACGGCATATTATCATTCTGACAAGAGATGACACACAACACAACTTCTGACATCTTCCCTGCAAAACATTTCCATTTAATTTATGAACAAACTGCCCAATGGCGAAGCAGTGGCTGGCTTTGTATATTCTAGGCTGTGCCAGGCCATTTTCTTTGTTTGATGACCATCAAAGACAAAGAGGCTGGTTCAGATAACAATCTAAGAGCTCCCACACAGTAAATAAAAGTAAAGAGCAGTGGAAATATTGATCTAGAGCAAACATCGAGCTGAGCATCAGTGCAATTCCATCAGCCAAACCGCACTGTTTATTTCGGTATTAGAAAAAATAGCTAGAGAATGGAATAACAAAGAAGTTGACAGAATGAAACATTTTGGGTTGAAAATTATTTTGTACTTACGTTATAATTCATGATTTCACCAAGTGCAACATCTTCCTGGATCAACATCTTTGTCAGATGTGAGGGACAAGTTTACATTTTATGTCAAGTTTACGCTTACAACCAGGGTTAGGTGCTTCTACATCAGTGTTATTCATCTATCATATATGATTTTAGGGATAAGTTATGGGTAGGGTTAGGTTTAGGGGTAGGGATAGGGCTAAATTTTCAGACAGGAATGTTCCAGGATCAACAAAATATGTCTTACTTGACAAAATCACGGCGACCCATAATTCATAATTTAATACTTGAATGAGAATATCTTAATAAGAACGTAATGGTTATGTAGTTGTGTTTGGGTGTCCAGGGTCTTGTGTATTCAAGTGACCACCTAGAAACACTACATGCTAACAGCTGCTCAGAATACCATAGCAACCACATGGCAACACTCTGGTAACCACCCAAGACAGCCAAGATGGGTTGCAGATATGCATTTTCTGTGACGTCATATGAAATGTAAATAAGTTGTAAGGATAATATTGCATAAGAGTTGTTGTTTCGCTTTAGTATGTATACAAAATAAATAAAAAGAGCTAATTCTGCATAACTATATGCATGGCAGACTAGATCTGCAATGCACACTGCTGCTGTTGCTACAGAGTATGAATCAAATATGAACTACAGACACGCTGCAGTGAGCATTGAACATGCACTGCCGCTGTATGAATAGTCATATGTAAATCCCATAGCAGATCTAGGCAGGTGGAGCTGGGGGAAGTGGAGGGTTTCAGAGAAAGAGGACCAGCTTACAGCAAACACTGAGCCAGAATATTTAAATGTTGTGCAAGCGATCTTATTGGCTGCAGAACCAGCAGAGGTCATTCAGCTTGTGCCATGCAATAAATGATATCCCTGCCATTTATGTTCAATTATTAAAATTAATTTTTTTTTTTTTTTTTTAGAATCAGTTATCATGAATGACTGTGACTGGGCCATTCTACTTCTAGTACAGCAAAAAGTAACAAGACAAAATGGGACATCTTTCTTATATGTTGTTTCAGAAGTGTACTATGAAAATTAATTTATTATTGACATAATGCACAGTGAATAAGTGAAACGAATTATTATATTTTCGACAATCATTTTGTTTTATATGCTTTTAAGATTCATTGGGAAAAATGAGCAAGAATTAACTTGTAAGTTGTAAATTACATACAACATCACAATCATAGTGTAGTTCTGCAAATTTTCTGCAGTTTTACTGTTCTTCTGCATAAATGAGGGACTATAAAACAAGAGAGGTCTTGCAGTATGTCAAATCAGTACCTTTTATCCCGTTGTCTTTTTTTCCCATCTTCAGACAGTTTATCTGCTCCACTCAATGTGACCATCAAAGCACTGGAGGGGAACTCAGCGATAGTGACATGGGACATTCTGGAGGGAGACCCAGTCATTGGGTTTGCCATCACCCAGCAGGTATTGAACCAGTTTATGGTCAATTTCGAGTCTTTACATGTGCAAAACAGGAGAAATTACCTCATAACTCAAGTTTAATGAGGCAATATCATGGAGGAATGCTTGTGTAAGCATGTTAGTTATGTGTCGATGTAGACTGGTCTGCTTTCTCTTCGAGGGCACATGCTGTTGATACTTTAAGTGGCCTTGAGCTTTCTGTAAATGTTTTATGCATGCATGCGTAAGTGTGTGTGTGCATATTTGAGGAAAGCAGTCACTGTGGAGACCTCGGTAATAAGGACTGCAGTGACCATCTGCTGGAGTACAAAGCCATTACAGCTTGTCACCAAACTGAGCGAGACAGAATTTCTGCAGTGTGCGTGCGCGTGTGTGTGTGTCTGTTAATTTTATCTCCTCATGAATTTCTCATGCCACTTATCACAACTATGGGATTAATTCACTAAGAATTGCGCTGATAGCACTGTTTATTACTGCACACTATAAATCTGTTCTGACAATGACATCATTTATGCAGGTCTTTTGTGAATAAGACATTTTTAAAGTAAACATTAAACAGCATTTAATATGTATTTTACTTAGACACATTTGAGAGAAATGCACGGATCAGTCTTGAAGCACTAATAATGATTTGATAGTGATGAAATTTATCAGCCCTAAGTGTTCATTTTTTACCATTTATTTTGCTTTGAAGTGGAAAAAATGAATGGTATTACCAAATAGTTATTCTGGATAGGAGCTATTTCTCCTTTCTCTCATTTTCTGAGTGAAATGGTGAAAGACATGCACAAACAGAGTGGACAGAGGAATGAAAGAGAAACAATATCTGGAGATTCATGAGATGTTTGTTGTATTGGGTTTCTTGGGGGTGAAGTTTGCTACTTATTTAATTTAAAGTTATTAAAAGCATAGAACACACAAAAAAGATTATATTCTGGAATTGGTTTTAATAATAAATGAATAATTAAAATAAGCAAAAATAGAAATCTGGTCATTTTCATTAAATATTACAAATAATGGCTTTCAGATTTAATGTTATATGGCTATAATTACCCATTTTAACTTTCAAAAAAATAAAGAAAGAAAGCAAGCAAGCCTGGTGTCAGGGTTATGTTTAATTTTTTGTGTTTTGTTGTTATTTTCCCGTTTGCCTGTGTTCTGTTTTCCAAGTTAGTTTCCTTGGTTTTTAATTAGTTCCACACACTTGTTTCTGTTCAGTTGATTAACTCTCCCCATGTATTTGAGCCCTGAGCTCTTTCTGTTCAGTGCTCAGTCTCATTTGCATTTATGTGTTGTGCTTGTAATTTATTTCCTAGTTATTCACCTGCGTGTTTCTCTTGGATTTTGTTTAATAAGGACTGTTATTAACTCTCCATCATCTTACGCTATGTTAAAGCCACCAACCCCATGACAGAAGACTGAACCAAGAACAGATTATGGATTTACCTACCGTTCACCTGCTCTGTTTAGAGCAAGGGAATACTAATCTCGAGAACCACACCAGTGACTTTCTAGATTTGCTGTGCCTTACCAATTTCCCTTACCACACCCTTTGTGTATTTTTTCGAGCAAGCCTAAATGAGCGGTGTACAGCACGGCTAACTGGTGTTAGTCCTAGAGAGGATTTTGCCACGTTTGTGGAGTGGGTGTTGGAGAACAATGGATCGGCTGCACCATCTGCCCCAAGGAGGACGTCACCAGCCTCTGCAGAAATTTATGAATTGGAAGAAGATATTTACCTGACTCTCTCGTTCCCACTGGTCCCGCCCAGCTCCTAGTCTCCTGCGTCTCCACTGATCCAGCCCAGCTCCTAGTCTCCTGTGTCTACAGATACCCCCTTTCCACCAGCACGAACCAGGTGCTAGTTCAGAGCTAGTGCTAGTGCCAGTTCGGAGCTGGTTCAAATTGACGAGCCTTCTAAGAACCGGTTAGCCTTTCCACAGGCTAGAGAGCCAGCACAGAGCCAGGTCTTATGTCAATGTATACGTCTCATATTTCACAGCAAAGCTAGCACCGCAGCGCCAAACACAAACACACCAGGCTCGTTTGAGATGCATCGGCTTCTCACAAAGCGATCGGCGCATGCCATCAAAGCTCAGCGAGAACGATCCAAAAGTACAAGTAGTCGTATGCTCTACAAACGATCCTGCGGATCTGCCGAATCGGTCTACGCTGCTCCGATGCATCTCGAACAAGCTTTCTATCAACAATCGCGGATGTTTCACTACTGTTGATGATCATGGCTTTGCAAACCTACATCGGCATCCAAACACGGCTCGCCATAATTTATATATAGACGGAGATTACGATCAAGCTGCTATAAGCTCGATTAGCTGCTATTTCAAAAATGGCGGTCACAAGTTTCTTGTTGGTCACGGTAACCCCGCCTCCAGCCCCTGACGCAAGCGGTTCTTACTTCTAGCCCAGCAATGTTTTGTTGCTACTTACGAACCACTTTTTCTGGTTCGTAGCTGGTGCTTTGTGTGTCGAAAGACAAAGAACTGATTTGAATCTAGGCTCTTGCTCCGAACCAGCACTCAAACTGCCTTGGTGGAGAAGGGGTAAGAGATCCCACCCAGCCTCCCTTTCTCACCTCCTCTTCCAAATCCAGCCAGGCCATCAGACCCTGCCTCCACTGGTTCCCTTCAGCTCTTCGGCTCCTCCTTTGTCTACTCCACTATGCTGTGTGGATGCGCCTCAGATCTTCCAATCACCAGCTCCACCTAGCCAAGAGGATCCCCTGGCTCCACCTCTAGCCACCGAGCCCATCGCTTCACCTTGGCTCATCAACCAGTTGGCTCCGCTTTGGCTTCTCCCACCCTTGGCTCCACCTGGTACTGTCGTCCTTACGGCTCTACCGGCCTCCTTCGTCCCTCCGGCTCCGCCATGGTCAGTCATCGCTCTGCCTGCTCCATGGACCTCCAGGCCCCCAGCTGTGCTTCGCCCCTCCCCCACATGGCTCCGTCGGACTCCGCATTCCCTCCGGCTCCGCCACCACCCAAGTCCTCTGGCACCCTTGCTCCACCTAGGATGCTCATCACTGCGGCTCCACCAAGTTCTCCGAAGCCATCGGTTTCGCTTGGTCCCATTGGCTCTTCGGCTCCGTCTGGGTTTCCACCTCCATCGACTCCGTCTGTCATCCCTCTGCTTAAACATGCCAAATTTCCACCATGGCTCCTCCCTCCGTCGACTTTACCGTGGGCCTTCGTACTGGCTATGGTCTGGGTCCCTGCCTGGCTCCTCCAGCTCCTGGCTCCTACCACCATCATTGGCGCCTTGGTCTCTCCCGCCATCATCTCCTCAAGATTCCTGCCATTTACCTGATCCACATCCTTCTTCTGAGACCTACCCCTCCCCCCTCAGTTGGACTATTATTTGTAGTTACAGCACAAGGACACTCCTTCCCAGAGGAGGGTGCAATGTCAGGGTTCAGGGCCATACCCACCATTGAGGTCCGGACCTCTGTATTTTTCTGAGGTGTATATATTAATATATAATATATAAAATGTATAATAATATATAATGTAATAATATATATAATGTATTTTTCTGAGGTTGTGAAATATTTGCCTAATATTAACTCTACTTTGGTGCTGCACGGACATATTGCACAATGCCAAGATTACTGACCTTCTCATCTGAGCTGTCAGTGGACAAACAGCGCTCATCAATGCAGGGATGAACTAGGTGGTGTTGGTCGTGGCTACTGTTGGCCTAAGCTCGGCTGCTATTTCTGTCTCTTTTTTGTTTCTTGACTAGAATTGCATTTATATAGATCCAAAACCGTCTCTTTACAACCACAACAAATGGGACACTTTTCATACACGCATTCCGACTTTGCATTTGTTGTGAAATGGTTTTAAAGCTATTGTTATCCAATTTTTGGCATTCAAACGTCTTAAAATGCACATATGTACACCAGGGAAATCTAAATTTTCTCAGGGGAGCATGCCCCCGAACCCCCCCTAGCAAACTAGATTTTGTGACCTCGGTAATTATGAAACCCTGCATACGGTCCTGTCAGGGTTATGTTTACTTTCTTGTGGTTTATTGTTATTCTGCCTGTTCCCATTTGCCTGTGTTCTGTTTTCTTATTTAGTTTCCTTGGTTGTTAATAAGTTCCACTCACCTGTTTCTGTTCAGCTGATTACCTTCCCCATGTATTTAAGCCCTGAGTTACTTCTGTTCAGTTTTCGGTCTCATTTGCGTTTATGTGTTGGGGTTGTAAGTTATTTCCTAGTTATTCTCCTGCGTGTTTCTCTTGGATTTTGTTTAATAAAAGGACTATTGTGAACTCTCCATCGTCGTGCGCTTTGTTAAAGCCACACACCCCATGACACCTGGACGGAGAGGTGAAAATAAGAGGACTTGGTGACGTCAACCAAAGAGGAAAGTTGTTGTAGACACAGAGCAAAATATTACATACTGATTAAATATTACAATGACATTTTTTTTATTATCTCTGGAATAACATACACTGATTAATTATTCACAATTAGATCAGGAACATGTATTTAAAAAGTAAATAGGAAGAATTTTGATTTCATGTTGACTTGAATGTATGTGGCATCAACCACATTTATCCTTGGATTATTAGCACAAGCCTTTCAATCTCATTATTATTTTTTCAATTTGATGTTTATAGAAGAAGGACGTACGTATGCTGCGATTCATCCAGGAAGTGAACACCACCACTCGTTCATGTGCATTATGGGACTTGGAGGAAGACACAGAGTACATTGTGCATGTGCAGTCCATTAGCATGAGCGGCACCAGCCCCCTAAGTGAACCTGTTCTGTTCCGCACTCCCAAAGAGTCAGAGAAACTGGCCTCCAAAAGCCCAGGTAAGCCAGCAGCACTAACTAAAAACTACCAAAATCAACCTTTTTTGGACATAATAATCCATAATACCATAATAGTACCATGGTATTCTTATCATTTTGGGAATTGCAACATTGTGAGTTTATATCTTGCAATTGCAACTTTATGTAGCATATTTAGCATGTATTTTCTTGTACTTTTGACATTATATCTTGCATTTCCATAATTAATCTTTGCAAAAAATTTGAAAGCATAGATCATCCAAAAATGAATTATGTCATCATTAACTCACCCTCATGTCATTCCAAATCTGTATGACTTCTTTCATTCGTGACAAATACAAGTTTTTTTTTTCTCTCTTTTTAGTAAGAATATGCTAGTGATTAATTTCAATATAATGAAAGTGAATAAGGACTGAGGCTGTGAAGCTCCAAAATAGCAAAAAACACCATAACAGTATCCTAAAAGTAGTTTATATTCCTCCTGCACTATATTCCACAGTCTTCTGAAGCCGCTGATACTAATTTTTCAGATGCCTTTATCCAAAGTGAGTTACAAATAAGGAATAAAACAAAGCGATTCACACTAAGGAGGCAGTAACATAAGAAGTGCTGAAATGCAAAGTTTAAAATTGTTCAGAGGAGTACAGGCACTGAGAATTCTAGAGAAAACTAGAATAGAGATGAAATTCACTTCGTTATTGACTGAACATTGTGACTTCGGCTGTAGTTCTTTGTGGTGTGTTAAGTGGAGAAATTGCAAAATCTGATTTGTGGACAGATCATTGTTTTTAGGTGAGATCATTCAGTGAATAGATCCAGTTCACAAAACTGGTCTAAATGATTCAAACTTTATAAATGCATGAACCATATTTTTAACACTTCTCTGGTGATTTTTTTGAAGTTTGAAATCTTAAGTATCCATTTATTGCAATTATATGCAAAGCTGGCTAGTATATTAAATTTAAAAAAAAGAAGTCTCCTTAATGTTTCAAGAAAGAAAGAAAGAAAGCCATGCACATTCAGAACAACATTGGTGTGAGTAAATGATGACAGAATTGTCATTTTAGGATGAACCAGTCATTATATTATTAGTTAAAAAATATTACATGCAGTGATACAATACTGATAAAACACATTTATCGTTCAAGATTTGTACAGTTAAAAAAATAGATTAATTTGAAAGATGACTAAATAGTCAAATCACTTCCGCAGAGGGAAAAAAAAAACACAGCAGGGAGGTGGTTATACAACCGCTCTAAAAATGGTGTTGTGTCATAATTCAGGGCATGAAGTGTTCACTTTTGTGCGTTTCCCCATTGAATTTTCTGTTACTATGGAGCTTGTCTTATCTAGAGCAACGCACAAAACACTCAATTTTTATGTTGTGTAATCCATTTCGATGACCTACTTACTTACAAACATCTGCTGGGGATGCTTGTGTTCCTGAAACACTTGCCATTTTATGGGTGAGCGTCAGTCCTTGGCACTGGACCGTACCGATGACATTTGGTGTCAAAACCGTCAGTTGTGCAGGTTAGACATTAGTTAAATGTCAAATGATACCTCTTTATCTTTCACATCTATGTTTCTGAAGAAAAAGGAGCTATTATTTAGTTTCAAAGAATGTTTCTCACAAATAGTGTGAAAAAAGTGATACATTTATCTCATTTGCTATCATTATATGATGTACACTACTGTTCAAATTTTTGGGGTCAGTAAGATTTTCTTTAATGTTTTCGAAAGTTGTCTCTTATTCTCACTAAGGCAAAATACAGTAAAACAGTAATATTGTTCAAGGTGCCCTAGATTCAAAAACTGAATTTACCTCGGCATAGTTAAATAACAAAAGTTCAGTACATGGAAATGACATACAGTGAGTCTCAATAATATTGTGAAATATTATTACAATTTAAAATTATGGTTTTCTATTTTAATAAACTTTAAAATATACTTTATTTCTGTGATGCAAAGCTGAATTTTCAGCATCATTACTCCTGTCTTCAGTGTCACATGATCCTTCAGAAATTATTGTAATATGCTATAATAAGTTTTTTACACCTGGATTTGGGGATCCTCTGCCATTCCTCTATGCAGATCCTCTCCATTTCTGTCAGGTTGGATGGTAAACATTGGTGGACAGCCATTTTTAGGTCTCTCCAGAGATGCTCAATTGGGTTTAAGTCAGGGCTCTGGCTGGGCCGTTCAAGAACAGTCACAGAGTTGTTGTGAAGCCACTCCTTCATTATTTTAGCTGTGCTTAGGGTCATTGTCTTGTTGGAAGGTAATCCTTCGGCCCAGTCTGAGGTCCTGAGCACTCTGGAGAAGGTTTTCGTCCAGGATATCCCTGTACTTGGCCGCATTCATCTTTCCCTTGATTGCAACCAGTCGTCCTGTCCCTGCAGCTGAAAAACACCCCCACAGCATGATGCTGCCACCACCATGCTTCACTGTTGGGACTGTATTGGACGGGTTATGAGCAGTGCCTGGTTTTCTCCACACAAAAAGTCCTATCTTGGTCTCATCAGACCAGAGAATCTTATTTCTCACCATCTTGGAGTCCTTCAGGTGTTCTTTTAGCAAACTCCATGCGGGCTTTCATGTGTCTTGCACTGAGGAGAGGCTTCTGTCAGGCCACTCTGCCATAAAGCCCCGACTGGTGGAGGGCTGTAGTGATGGTTGACTTTCTACAACTTTCTCCCATCTCACATCTCACGACTGCATCTCTGGAGCTCAGCCACAGTGATCTTTGGGTTCTTCTTTACCTCTCTCACCAAGGCTCTTCTCCCCCAATACGGCCAGCTCTAGGAAGGGTTCTGGTCGTCCCAAATGTCTTCCATTTAAGGATTATGGAGGCCACTGTGCTCTTAGGAACCTTAAGTGCAGCAGACATTTTTTTTGTAACCTTGGCCACATCTGTGCCTTGCCACAATTCTGTCTCCGAGCTCTTCAGGCAGTTCCTTTGACCTCATGATTCTCATTTGCTCTGACATGCACCGTGAGCTGTAAGGTCTTATATAGACAGGTGTGTGGCTTTCCTAATCAAGTCCAATCAGTATAATCAAACACAGCTGGACTCAAATGAAGGTGTAGAACCATCTCAAGGATGATCAGAAGAAATGGACAGCACCTGAGTTAAATATATGAGTGTCACAGCAAAGTGTCTGAATACTTAGGACCATGTGATATTTCAGTTTTTCTTTTTTAATAAATCTGCAAAAATGTCAACAATTCTGTGTTTTTCTGTCAATATGGGGTGCTGTGTGTACTTTAATGAGGGAAAAAAAAAAAAAACTTAAATGATTTTAGCAAATGGCTGCAATATAACAAAGAGTGAAAAATTTAAGGGGGTCTGAATACTTTCTGTACCCACTGTGTGTGTATGTGTGTGTGTAAATATATATATATATATATATATATATATATATATATATATATATATATATATATATATATATATATATATATATATATTAGTGAATGTGCCCTGATTTTTGGATATTGATTTTGGTATTTTTGATAGAAAAAGTCAACTATTAAACAACATTTCATAGGTTTATGTCACTCGTAATAGTGAAATACTAAAATAATGTTAAATAATATTAAATAATGTAAGCATTATAATATACAGTGTAATGTATAGTGGGGTCAAAAATTCAAAAATGACTAATAACATTTTAGGATTTTAAACAATTTAAAACAAAGAAAGGTTATGTTATAAAATGAATTTTAAATATTTAACTACTTCTAAGTCAGATTGTCTTGCTTCCATTTTTTTTTTAGCAAAATACTAAACAAAATTGTTATGCTGATAATATAGGTAATGTATTTTCTTCACAGCATTTTCACAAGTGTTCTCCAACTTTTGGAACTCACTGTATATAAAAATTACAAACTGACCTGTATATTAATCTATTATTGTATTTAAAGGACATATTCATTAAGGTATAAAGTTCTCTTTTTCAGGATCCATCTTCAAATCTGTTAACTCTGCACTAATGTCATTTGTGATGGATCAGGGGTAAAGAAGTGCTTAGGCACAGCAGAGAGTAGTTTTCAGATGGCTAACTCTTAGCTGACGCATGTGTCAGTTAGATAGCAGGAGCGTTTACAAAAAACTAAAGTTTAATCATCAAGCATTAGTGCTCACGTTACACTCTAATTAATCAAGTGATCACCATTACACTTCACTAAATACCAGAGCAGCTAATAAAAACAGACAGTTAATCCTTCTCTCCGCAGGCCTCCCCTCTTCATCGCTTCAGGGTGGCTTCATGTTGTTTTTTTACTGGACTCATGACATGTATTGATGTCGATTGAGAGCTGAAAAATGCCTCAACTTTCCCCTGCACTCGAACGCCTGAGACATCCAATAACATTTCAGTTTCACCTAAAGGGTATCGACTTTTTCTTCAAAGAAAGAAGAGGCACAGAGAGTAACTTCTCCCAGTCATTATGAAGCACAACGCTTCTGCTCCTTCAGATAAGCAGGACATTGAAGAACTTCGCTTTTCCCTCTGCGGTTAATCAGTGAACACAGACCAGAGCGCTACATACAGTTTCTTTTAACTAACAAGGCCTTAATTAGAAGACGCTTTAAATTTTCAGCCAAGAAAGTGACCCCTGAGGTCTTCTCCCATTGAGAGGAGAGCCCAACCCTGAAGTGATCCTCACAGTCATCGGTCCTGATGAGCTTCGACTTGGGTTTGGCTGGAGGCAGCCAGTTTTATGATTTTGATTGTGATTTTTTACATGAAATATAAAGAATGAATATATCTGAGCCAGAGAAGATGGCTTTAGGCTCTGCTTTAGATCCTCTTGAGACTAATTAAATAATCTGTTAGATAAAAAAAATCCTTAAATAATTCTACTGTGGTTTGCGTGTTGTGTCATGGTGACTGTGCTTCGATAACTGCAGAACTGTGCTTGTTTTTTGACTTTGAAAATACATGAGTGAAAGAATTGTGTTTGTTTGAATCCACACAGATGAAGTGACCATGGAGGAGGTTGGCCAGGCTGCCCAGCTCAGGGCTGGAGAGCTCATTATCATTGTGGTGGTTCTTGTCATGTGGGCAGGTAAGAATGTGATCAATGATCAAACAGTTTGTAGGTGAGAATCATGTTGACTAGAGAAATTCTACAATGGCTACATTCACAGAGCAATCTATTTCCACATTTAAGAGTCTATATTATAATATATATATATATATATATATATATATATATATATATATATATATATATATATATATATATATATATATATATATATATATATATATATATATATATATATATATATATATATATATAATACACACACACACACACACACACACTTTTTTTACTTTTTCTATCTGATTTTCTTTGGCTCAAAGTGAGGAATGTTTCTATGATTCCCATTTGATTTATATCTTTATATAACACTTATAATTACTTCTATGAATAAGTCATTAACATTTAAAATCATTAATGTCCCCATGAAATCAAAATTGATCTAAATATGATAGCCTTACTGTTATCTATAAGCTAGTGTGCCCCAAAGAAATGACAACATTCACATTTAGAAGATATAAGCATTCAAAACTTACAGTCTCTCATCTCCGCCAATGTGGATCAATGATTTTGATTGTCACTCTGCACTTCAGCTTCTCATCAGATTTTCTGTCCAATCAAATGCTCTCTAGAATCTGAAGCGTCCCACCCCCCTAAACTGTAAATAGACGCTGAAGCGGAGGCTAAAATCGGTCACTTGTTCACACTTGGTGAAGGGCACATAGTGCACTATATAGGGGATAGGGAACGATTCAGTGTAAGTATGCTTTCTATGGGGGCAAATTAAGTCTGGTTTCACATTAGTGTGAAGTGAACCGTCGCAGCGCGCACATAGTCTGCTTCTGTCCTGGGACACTATAGCACAGAGCGGATCATATGTGTGAGTCGGTGCATACTAGAAAATGAATCAGACCGATTTAAATTCTGCACAGTATGCTATATTTTAAAGCGATATGGCGGAGTTTAGGAGGAAACTGCGTCTTTAAATTATGTGTGTACATTTTATATATATCCAGTCATTAAAGGATTAGTCCACTTTCAAATAAAAATTTCCTGATAATTTACTCACCCCCATGTCATCCAAGATGTTCATGTCTTTCTTTCTTTGGTCGAAAAGAAATTAAGGTTTTTGAAAACTTTCCAGGATTATTCTCCTAATAATGGACTTCAATGGTCTCCAGATGGTTGAAGGTCAAAATTACGGTTTCGAAGGGCTTTAAACGGCACCAGACGAGGAATAAGGGTCTTATCTATTGAAACGATTGGTCATTTTCAAAAAAAAAAAAAAATGTAAATGTATATGCTTTATATAAACAAATGATCGACTTCCAAGTGGTTCTGCCAAAACCGCTCTTTTGAATTCTTCAAAAAGCTTATGCTTTATGTCCTACGCCTTCCCTATTCTACTTACGGAACAAACACAGCGGCAGTTCCATTTTTTCCGTAAGCTGAGTAGGGAAGGTGTAGGACATACAGCGTAAGCTTTTTCTTTGCTTGCAGAGTAGAGAAATGATGAGAGCGTTTCTAATGTTATAATTGGATCTTGGAGGCCTTCCTTAACTTTTTATAATCCACACATCAAGTCTTTGAGAAGACTAGGGAATAAATCATCAGACAGGACAGTACTAGCACAACTTAACTCAAGGCTGCAGCGCAGCTCATCATCCTGTTCTAGTCCAGCTATAATTGGTATGTTATTATTATTGGGGGCAGAATCATGGTGCAATCCATCATTGCATTTTTTCCTTTCCTTCTTTTGACAATGTCCCATCCATCACTAAAACTCTCCCATCCTGTCTGCAACTCTCTGAATTTCATTTGTGCACAGGTGTGATAGCTCTGTTCTGCCGGCAGTATGACATCATCAAAGACAACGAGCCCAACAATAACAAGGACAAAGCCAAGAACTCGTCAGAGTGCAGTACCCCAGAGCACCCTACGGGGGGACTACTACGCAGCAAGGTCTAATTCCTCCTTCCCCTGTCGGCAATAATAGGCTTTAGCCTCAGGACAGGTATGTTGGTTGGTTGTTTGTGTGCTTGCTTGATTGAAGAAAAAAAGTGCAAAAATATCACATTAAGTTTGATCTTTTGTTGTTTGGTAGTATTTAAGATATGTTTCATTGTTTGCTTTTCTAATACAATCCATTCTACTCACTATTGATAAGATGTTATGGTTAAAAACATGGGGAAATATAAAGTACTTGCAAGGCAGCACTGTATTGATATTCCTCATTCTATAGTTCAGGTTTGTTCAAATACACTAAACCAAAGTATTAAACTCTGGACTGCTTAATGTGCATTCAGTCTAATGTGTGCTATCTTTTTATTATGTGATAGTAGCCTATATCCCAAAGCAGTGCTTCCCAACCTTTTTTCCAGGAGACCCCTATTTTAATATTCAAAATCCTTAACGAACCCCTATATTAAACTGTAATACTAACCGTCGGAAATGGCATCGTGGTTTGTCAAACTGGTAACTGCTACTCACTAAACCTCAAACTACAGTGAGCTTGGTGACGCCAGGTATAAGGTTTAAGCGATATGGAAAATGGATGTATGGAGGCTTATAATCAACGTTATAATAAACATTCTATAGAAGTTATTTTTTGCTTATTTAAAGATAACCACCCTGCAACATTCTGGGAATGTTGGTTGCAAAAAGAAAACCTAAAAACAATGTTTCCAGAATGTTATTATTTGATTCTCAAATAAAATAGGAATCAAATACTAAAGTTAGGGGAATGTTCTTTTTTTTTTTTTTTGCTGTTTTTTTTTTTTTTTTTTTTTTAAACAATTTTTGGTTGCCACAGTGTTAGTTTCTGGTTACCAGAATGTTCTTTTTTACAGTTTGTTTTTGGTTAGCCAGGAAAGTTTTCTAAACGGAAATAGAACGTTAGAATAAAGTTCTACAAACCAAAAACTAACGTTATTTTAACGTTCCCCTAATGTTATTCTAACATTCCTATAGTGTAATGCTAACATTATTCTAACATTCCCCTAACGTTATTATAAAGTTATTCTAACGTTATTCTAACTTTCCCCTAATGTTATTATAACATTCCCCTAACGGTATTCTAACATTCCTCTGACATTCTCCTATCATTATTCTAACATTCTCCTACCGTTATTCTAACATTCCTATAACGTTATTCTAATGTTATACTAACGTTCCCCTACCGATATTCTAATGTTCCAATGTCATTAATGCTGTACATCAGTAATCATCCAGCTCACCCGCAAAGTATAAGCGGTATGGAAATTAGATTTATGGAGGTTTATCATCAACGTTATAATAAATATTCTATAAAAGTTATTTTTAGTTTATTGAAAGATGACCACACTGCAGCAGAACGTTATTTTTGGGCTCCAAAAAGAAAACCTAAAAAGAACATTCCCAGAACTTTATTATTTGATTCTCAAAAAAATTAAATAATAAAAAATAACCAAATACTAATGTTAGGGGAATGTTCTTCTTTTTTTGCTGGGGTCCAGCTAACAATTTTTGGTTTCCAGAACATTAGTTTTTGATTCCCAGAATGTTCTTTTTGACAATTTGTTTTTGGTAAGCCAGGAAAGTTCTTAACGGAAATAGAACGTTTTGGTTTGTAGAATGTTATTCTAACATTCCTAGAACATTCCCCTAACCTCTTTACTCTGATATCATTACTCCGCTGTACATCAGTAATCATCCAGCACACCCGCGACCCAGTATATTATAAGTGCTATGAAAAATGGAAGTATGGAGGACTATAAGCAGTATTACAAAGCATCTTGTTTTTATGTTTATAACATTTGTCTTACATTAGCATAACATTAGAGGAATGTTAAAATAATGTTAGAATAAAGTTCCCCTAATGTTATTATAACGTTATTTTAAAGCAATTCTAACGTTATTCTAATGTTATTTCAATGTTCCCTTAATGTTATTTTAACATCCCTATAACGTTATTTTAACGTTATACTAACATTCCCCTAATGATATTCTAATGTTCCAAGAACTCAGTAATGCTATCAATGTAATCTGTAATCATCCAGCTCACCCGCAGCTCGGTAAAGTTTGTTACAAAAAGTCTACATTCTTTTAGGGCGTAGTATAGGCGAATTGGGATGCTGAATCACATTTGAGTAGAATTTGAAGCATAAATATACATAACACAAAATATTGGATTAAATAGTTAATTTAACATATTAAAATATTTGTAGCTATATTAAATAAATTAGAAGTATGTTGATGATCGTCAATACTCTTACTTTGTCTGCCATCTTGGATTTATAGGATTGCTCATCACAATGTATTCTGGAATTGCCTTTTTCACAAAGGTTACATGTAATGCTAATATAAATTATGCTGCCTACCTTTTGGAACTACATTTGGAAATACATTTGCGTCAATAGCAGACTAACATCAATGATTCCATGAAGAACCTTAGTTCACCCAAAACGGAAAATTCTGTCATTAATTACTCACCCTCATGTCGTTCCACAACCGTAAGACCTTCAATCATCTTCAGAACACAAATTGACATATTTTTGATGAAATCCGAGATGTATATGACTTGTCCATTGACAGCAATATAATCAACACTTTCAAGGTCCAGAAAGGTACTTAAGAAATCGTTAAAACAGTTGACATGACTGCAGTGGTTCAAACTTAATTGCTGCTCACGTGATCAGCTTTAGCCAATACTGAGCCGGCATTCGGACGTAAACACGGAAGCCTTCACTGTGCTTACTGTGGCAACTGCATAAGGATAATGACAGGGAAGAGATTGTTGAATAAAGTCGTTATTTTAGTTTTTGCTCACCAAATTGGGAACCAAATGTCCATCGCTGCGAAAACTTTTTCGCCCTTTTGGAACCTTTATTTTGATGCCTTTAAATGCTGCCTCTGCAGGCAGTTTACTATAGGTTTTGGAACAGTGTGTGTATTGATTCCTGTGTGCAGGAGACTGACAAAAAAAAAACAAAAAAAAACAATAAGTTCACCCAAAACTTGAACATTGTTCTTTTGCTGCCTTGCAAGCACTAGTGGTATTTCCATGAGGAAATGCAAATCTTTTGGTCTTCTAACTCTCATTTTGTTTTGTCTTCCCAAAAGTGATCCGAGACAAAACAAGTAAGCCATCAAATCACAAAGTTGTGAAGCCCACCTCTCATCCTCAATCAAACGACCTTTTAGTATTCCCATCGACCAACATGAACTCTTTGGTGCTTGTCTGTTTGGGACATTGACACAAACTTGAGGATGAAATGGACAAGATGGTTCCAGAACTGCAATGCTGGAAGTTTCAGCCGTTTGAAGCGAGTTGTTGAGTTTCGATCCACAGCTGCCTCAGCTGAAGGACTCAAACCCCGCTGTGAGCTTGAAGACCAGAGACTTCGTGCCACCAGGAGTGTCTTTGGCTCCTATGTAGACTCACAGAGATAAGGAGAAACCTGCCACCCCACATAAACCTTAAATAAACCAGGAAGGTGCGTTGTGAAAAAGAAGGAAGAGCGTTTTTTCCAAGCTCACCATCATTATCAGCTCTGAACCAGGATCAGGTCTCTGACAGGGGTGATTACGATATTTCACTTCACTATCTCTCCATACTTATCGCTATCTCTTGTATTCGGTTCCTTCTTTTCACACCTCTAGTTCAATTTTCATTTCATTTCTCCATTATCCTCCCTCCAGCAGCCAATCACGCACAGTCTAGATAATTTGATGTGGTTTAATTGGTGCGGTAGGATCTTTCTTCTCAGCACTCTCGCTCTCAGGGCATTCAGGAAAACATCCACAGGAAGATGATGGACCACATTGGATTCACCCACTTGCGGCCCAATCACACTGCTCAGACTGAACTGCACATCAGATTGATGAAGAGCTCCATATTATAATAGTGTTAGGAAACCTATTTAATCGCTTGTTTGTCTCAAGTAAATCAACAGCTTGTCGTCTCTAATGAGCACATTACTGTACAGTGCTGGTTATTTTGGTCCTCATATTACATTCATTAGCATATTCGTCATGAGTATGGCTTTTTACCACTTTGATGTGCCGCTAAGATGTAGAGTTGGGTGCCTTTTTCCACAGGCTTTTCTGGTTTACCTTCCCTTTAAAACATTCAAACTTAAAGTCAACAAGAAAAGAAACATCACTACGATATCAATCTTTTTCTTCCACGTCATATGCGGTACTATTTTTTTATATTTTTGGTTGGTCAGGAATTTTGCCTTTTGATGAAAATACCATTTATTTTTTTAAGTTATTTTTTAATTTTAAAATGGCTTGGATTTTCCATATAAACTACATTTTAAGCCTGGAACACACCAAGCTGACGGTCGGCCGTTGGTCAGTTTTTGCGGCTGATTCGACATGTTGAATCGGCGTCTGAGCTCGTCGGTCAGTAGGCCCATCTGATCATTCTGATTGGCTGTTCAGCAAATGCCACCTGCTGGTACGGAAAGGAATTTCTTCTTACGCAGGCGCAGAACGGACGTGCTATTTGGCAGTCGGATGTCGGTTTGGTGTGTCAGGGCAACTTTAGACCCAGACGCTGCCGACGTGAGCCAACCCCACATTCTGCTTTTGTCGACACTAATTCGTCAGCGTCGGCTTGGTGTTTTGCGGGCTTTAGAATGCAAAATGTTTTCCATTCAAACATTTCATATATGATGAATACGGTACCTTGTTTCCGCCACTGAATAAAAAAAAAAGAAAAAAAAAAGAGGTAATTGCGAGTTTATATCTCACAATTCGGACTTTTTTCTCAGAATTGCATGATATAAACTTTTTCTCAGAATCGCGATATAAACACAATTTTGACTTTTTTTCTCAGAATTGTGCAATATAAACTTGAAATTGTGAGTAATAAGGTAGCAATTGCATGTTATAAAGTCAAAATTGCAAGATATAAACTAGAAATTCTGAGAAATAAAGTAAGAATTGTGAGAAGAAAGTCAGAATTGTGAGATAAAAAAAGTCGCAATTATCTTTTTATTTTTTATATTTTTAACTGATTGCCTCGCTAACCAACTTTTAGTCTAACCTTTTTCATTCATTTACATTGGTCACTCCCCAACATTACCAAATTTGATTTATCTTCTGCAAAATCATTGAGTCCATTGGTAATATTTTGCAGCATTTTTTTCATCATTTATCACCAGTTAAAGGGTTAGTTCACCTAAAAATGAAAATTCATTTATTACTCACCCTCATGCCGTTTCACACCCGTAAGACCTTCGTTAATCTTCAGAACACAAATTAAGATATTTTAGTTGAAATCCGATAGCTCCGTGAGGCCTCCATAGGGAGCAATGGACACTTCCTCTCTCAAGATCCATAAAGGTACTAAAAACATATTTAAATCGGTTCATGCGAGTACAGTGGTTCAATATTAATATCATAAAGCGACGAGAATATTTTTGGAGTGCCAAAAAAACTAAATAACGACTTATTTAGTGATGGCCGATTTCAAAACAATGCTTCAGGAAGATTCGGAGCACAAATGAATCAGTGTGTCGAATCTGCTGTTCGGAGCGCCAAAGTCGTGTGATTTCAGCCATTGGCAGTTTGACACGCGATCTGAATCATGATTCGACACACTGCTCTGATGCTTCCTGAAACAGTGTTTTGAAATCGGCCATCACTAAATAAGTCGTTATTTTGTTTCTTTGGCGCTCCAAAAATATTCTCGTCGCTTTATAATATTAATATTGAACCACTGTACTCACATGAACCGATTTAAATATGTTTTTAGTACCTTTATGGATCTTGAGAGAGGAAGTGTCCATTGCTCCCTATGGAGGCCTCACGGAGCTATCGGATTTCAATTGCATTTTTGGGTGAACTAACCCTTTAAGAATAAATCATTTAATTATCAACACAATGCACATTTTCCATTGCATCTTCGCTATTGGAGACAAAATCATAAACTCTTTGTAAACCAACATTTTCTGCAGTAATTTGGTTGACAAGCTCAACAGGGGTCACATTTCATGTTGACTTTAAATTCCTTCTCTTTAAGAAGTAGAAGAAATGTTCTTTTTGATAGTTTAAGCAAACCATGTAAGACCAGATATGTCTGATGGTCTTGTCTGGTGGGGTATTGTCCTTATCGCCCAGTCTCTCGGGCAAACTGAATAAGTCCTTACATGTCAGGAATGAAGAATTGTGGGAATGCAGGTTAGAGGTCTAGAAAACATTGATTCCCTCAGCCATTGGGACTCTACATGTTCTTAGTTCAATACAATGACACAGCAAGAGTTTGACTTTAATGAGGTTACAGACTGTATGCATTTCCCAAGGACGTGTATTTGACTGTTAGTATTTGATCTGAAGAACAAAACCTCCCATTAATCTTAAAACCAACCTATATGAGTGCACAATGAGCAGTGATATTGAAATCGAGCCATCTCATTTTTCAAACGCATAGAAGAGTGTAAAAGCAAAGCTAATGCTTCTATAACTCAAAAGAGTTAAAGTCAGTTTGGCTCGCCATTCATAAACAAAAGCTCTCATTGTTGGGATGGATTGCAGAATTAATCAAGCGTGTTGAAAGCCACCTGAAGAAATCTCAGAACAATTAAACATTCCCGCATTGGTGACCATTACCTCCTCATCTCAGTCACCATGGCGACAGGCTAACGGACTGTCCTTTCACTCCGCATCCATCTACGAGTCATCCGCACCTTCGTTTTTCATTCCCGCCAGAGGAGGAAGGCTTATATTTCTTCTTTAATGACTGCTAATTAACCTTGGCCATGGGGAAGAGAGCTCAGGCAGACTGCTGGGTGAAAAATGGCTCATATCAATATTCTGTCTGAGCGGCTTACGCAGATGAACAGAAGGCTGGGTGTGAGGACTGGCTTAAACCAGAGAGGACCGGCAACGTGTCTTGTGTCTTGTATTAACTGGCAGCACTTTTATTCAGATTTTAATGATAATTTCATGTGGAATAGACAGAAATGCCACAATGAACAGATATGGGCTGTGTTCAGAGTGGAATTCTAGTGTACTGCTTACTGCACTTACTGCTTGCTTTCCAATTTATGGAAAAATGTCTTTTTCAAATAGTGAAGAATGAGATGTTAAAAATCACAGCTGGTTCATTCATCACACTGGAAATGGAAGATCAATTCTGTATTCCAGGCAGTGTTTACACGGTGTTGAACATGTCTAGGTTGTATTTTACCCCGAAATCTAAAGAAAGAAATAAGAAATGTATAATATTTATTGTAATGTTTAACTTATGAAGCACATTTACCACAAAAATTAATGAATTAATTAATATTGTATGCTACCTTTCAATACCAGCAAGTCTTAGTCAGTAAGATTAAAAAATAATAAATACAACTTTTATTCAGCAAGGATGCGTTCAATTGATCAAAAATGACATTTATAATGTTACAAAAGATATCTATATCTCTTCTTTTGAACTTTCTATGCATCAAATAATTTCAGTTTCTACAAGAATATTAAGCAGCACAACTGTTTTTAACATTGATAAAAGTTTTTTTTTTATTTATTTTTTTTTTTTACTGCAAATCAGCATATTAGAATGATTTCTGAAGGATCATGTGACACTGAAGACTGATGCTGAAAATTCCAACATTATCTCAACCAATTCGTACGTAGTTTATGTGGTGGCTAATTCGTACGAATTCATACTATTCATCTAAACCCCAGTGATGGGTAGGTTTAGGGGTGGGGTTAGGGTATTGGATTTTGGCAACTCGTAAAATACGTACGATTTAGCAAAAAATGAACTAATTTGTACGAGTGAGGTCATACGAATTCATACACTAAAAAATGCTGGGTTGTTTCAACCCAAGTTTGGGTCAAAAATGGACAAACCCAACCATTGGGTTACATTTTTAAATGCATTTTTTAACCCAACGGTTGGGTTTGTCCATATTTGACCCAAATTTGGGTTGAAACAACCCAGCATTTTTTTAGCCTCCTCGTAAAATACGTAATTGCCGTGAGATCAGGTTGGAAAATTCAGCTATGCCATCACAGGAATATATTACATTTTAAAATATAATAAAATAAATAAAAAAAGTTATTGTAAATTGTAATATTTGACAATATTACAACTTTAACTTTATTTTGTCTGTACAGTTTTAACAGACTTCTTTCAAAAATATTTAAAAACATCTTACAAACTGAACTTGTGAATGGTAGCATGCGTAATGGTATATGTTTTACACTACATTTAATTAATACTACGTTAAAAGTTTTTTTTTGGGGGGGGGGGGGGGTATCATAATACATCTGGATGCATTCTGAATCAGAATCAGAGTTTCAAGGGGGAAGAAAATCTTAATTGTCATGAAAAATTTCTTATTTCATATCTATTTCACATGATTTTGGGGTGAATTATGACCTGTACATCTTTTGATTAGAATCACCCAATAGGTTCCACATGCAAACAGAAAATCAGCATGGTATGCTCTTCTGAACACAGCCATAATCGTGCAAATCAGCTTACATATGAAAGCCAGCAGTCGACTCTTATGATAGAGCGTCACATGATCAGGATCCACATTTCACATGAACAGTTTGAAATGATTTCAGAATGAGCAATGTATTCCCCTCCCACAATCCAAGCTTATCCTATTCTTTGCCTCCAAAGTCCTTTCAAAGAGAAATCTCCATAGAAAGAGAGCAAACGTCTGGATTTAAGAGAGGCAGCTCATTTGCTACTTATTGAAGAGAATAATTCTCCTGTTAGTGACACTCGGGAGAGCTTTTGCAGGCTGCACAGTTGGAGAGATTTAGGAAATGTAATCACATTTTGTGCTCTCATGCTTGTGTCATCAGTTAGAAAAGCTGGACGGCTTCTGATGCCCGTCTCATGACTAAAAACACACAAACAGTGTCACAAATAGCTCAACTAATTTGAGAAGCTTGACTTGTACTTTCAGAGGGATAGTTCAAATTATGCCATCAAATACTCATCCTCACTTCGTTCCAAACCCATATACATTGAATATAAAAAGAGATATTTAGCAGAATGTCCAAACTGCCCTTTCAATACAATTAAAGTGGATGGGGACCAAAGACTGTATGGAAAAGAGAAGCTTGGATATTCTGCTACTTTTTTTTTTCTTTTTTTTCTCAACACAAGAAAGAAAGTCATATGGGTTTGAAACAGCATAAGAGAGTTGATTAATGAAAGAATCTTCATTTTCGCGTGAACTATCCCTTTAAGAACCAAAGATATTCAACAACCATGTAGCTGGTATGGTCTAAATGCTAAAAATTGCTTCATATTTTTCTCTTATTGTGGAATAGAAAGTTTAAGATTATCATACCGGTCAGGATTTACTAGCTGACAAATATAAAATAAATATATTTTTGAAGTTTGGAAGTTTATTAAAACCATCCATTAGATTCCGAGTACAAAGGGAGCAAAAGTTGTAGCAAATGTCTTAAAGGGATATTTCCCCCCCAAAAATAAAACTTCTCTCATAATTTTCTCAAATGGCTTCCTTTTTTCTGCAAAACACACACAAATACATATTATATATATATATATATATATATATATATATATATATATATATATATATATATATATATATATATATATATATATATATATATATATATATATATTTATTAGGGGAACTGTACCTTTTACCTCAAAATCTAAATAAAGACATGTATAATATTTAGCTTATTAAAATATTTTAATGTGTGTTTCGCATAAAAATGAAAGCCTTAATTTTCATTCTTGGGTGAACAATCTCTAATTTACATTTGAAGCATCACAAACGTCTTTGAAGACTGAGAATAAATAGTTCATCATAAAAAGTTCAGTCCCTGTTTAAAATCAGAAACAAAAATAGGCCCCACATTAGTTACTATTTCTATCGGCCTGTCATTTTGCGCTGTCACGATGAGGAACAAATAGCCTTGGGTACAAGTGATACAGTATGTTTATGCTTATGTTAAGCTTTTGTGAATCAATGCATTGGCCTGTGTATGGACATGTGTATTGACAGTTTGTGTGAAATCACGCTCAGATTTCATCATTTCACTCAGTCCACAGCATACAGTTACATACGATAACGTAAGGTTAAAAAAAAAGTGTTGAGGTTAAGCTATGCTACATTAAGAGTGTTACAAATGACCATTTCTTGTACATAGTTCTGTGTTGTGGCAACTTAGCGTTTCCAGTAAAGCATGCTGGAGGTCTACTGAAGGCAAAGCAGAGAGATCATGCCTTAAAGAACCCAAAATGAGCAAGATGAAGTCAGTAGACGCGACAGCTTGAGTTAAAGTGGTGCATAACGAACGTGACGATAACATTCGTTCCACATATTTACTATAACGCATGGATTTCAAAACAGAAGGAATGTTTTATGTAATCCATCGAGTCTATGTTAACTGTTGTTCTTGAACAATGCTTCATGAGGGCTAGCATGTTTCTGCTATTCTACACAGAATTATACAATTTATATGGGCATAAAATAGATAAATGTCTAATTATGTACTACCACAAAAAATAAAGGATCATGTATTTTCAAGTAAGTGTCCGATTCTTTTTTCATCTCTAGTGACCCATTACAGTACATCTGTCAACTCCCACCATGCTTTATAATTTATTATTTGTCATATGTTCGGTAAATATTTTATATATTCTGTGCTGAAAAATAAGGATTTTTTTTTTCCCCATTATCAATTGAGATCAATGTTTTATTTTTAGCAGTGTTTTTTTATTACATAGAAAGATTTTTAATTAAAGTTTTTTTTCTTGACAAAATGATTTGGTAACACTTTAAACACTAAACCAAACCCTAACCCTAACTGTAACTCCATAGTAAGTACATGTAGTTAATTAATAGTACTCAGTACTTATTTGAGTAATTACAATGTAACTACGGCACCAATGATTTTCTTTTCCAAAATCTTTTTAAATGAATACATACAGTGCTGCTTGAATGTTTGAGAACCCTTTAGAATTTTCCTTATTTCTTCTGATGATGAGTATCGCCAAAGTCCCTTTAAGACAAGTCATTTCACTCGGCGGCCATCTTTGAAACGCCTCTCGGGCATCCTGGGCATCATGCAGCTCCTATCTCTTTTAATGGGAAAACATCAGATTCTCCAAAACTGTTCGTCAACCTTACGATTAAATTTGATATTTGAAATCACCAATGAAATCTAACAACAACCGACTCATAAATTTAGTTTCTAAACGCTCGAATCATGACAAAAAAACTATTTTTTTCAGGCTGGATCAAGCTAATGCGCATGCGCAGACCTAAATGCGCGCCTCTTTGGAGGCGCGCGTCTGACTGTTTCTATAGAAACCGAGGATTCTAACGGCCGCTGAAGTGACGCGATGACTTTATCAGTCGGCGATTGGCTCTTGGCTTTAGAAGGCGGGACTTATTCCGCCATATTGCGCGTTACACTTTCTCCCATTCAAAACAATACGAGTGACACGTCTTGTGTTATTCTATAGTCTTTGGTATCGCTGAGAAAAGTCCTGCTAAAGTCATCCTTGCAACGGAGGCTTGGGTTGAATAACTATTTCTTCCAATGTTTCATCATTGGGCACGTGGTTGGATTGATATGGTAAAATCGACGCCATCGTAGAAAAATTATCCAGTATTATCTGTGAGTGGCAAAAGAATGTGAAGCTCTAGAATTAGCTGTTAATTTGAAGGTAATATTAGGCTCCACCTGTTCTAGCAAAAGATCTAGCAAAGTCTGAACTTCACAGCACATGTTTGTGGAAGTATATCATGGCACGGAAAAAGGAGATTTCTGAGGACCTCAGAAAAAGAGTCAGACTGGAAAAGGTTATAAAACCATCTCTAAAGAGTTTGGACTCCACAAATCCACAGTCAGATTGTGTACAAATGGAGGAAATTCAAGACGATTGCTAACCTCTCTAGGACTGGTCGACCAACAAAGATCACTCCAATAGCAAGACATGTAATAGTCACAAAGGACCCCAGGGTAACTTCTAAGCAACTAAAATCCTCTCTCATGTTGGCTGATGTTAAATGTTCATGAGCCCACCATCAGAAGAACACTGAACGACCATATGCATGGCAGAGTTGCAAGGAGAAAGCATTTTGCATTTTGTTAAAGATCATGTGGACAAGCCAGATGGCTACTGGAAAAAATGTTTTGTGGATGGATGAGGCAAAAATAGAACTTTTTGGTTTAAATGAGAATTGTTATGTTTGGAGAAAGAAAAGCATTGCATTCCAGCATAAGAACCTTATCCCCTCTTTCCATGAACTGAAGCTTAAGAGAAAGTGGGTCAGGCAGCAAGACAACGAGCCCAAGCACACAAGTCATTCTACCAAAGAATGGCTAAAGAAGATAAAAAGTTAATGTTTTGGAAAGGCCAATCAAAGTCCAGAACTTAATCCAACTGAAATGTTGTGGAAAGATTTTAAGCAAGCAGTTCATGTGAGGAAACCCCCCAACATCCCAGAGTTGAAGCTGTTCTGTACTGGAAGCGTTTAGTTGCCACACTAGACACTGAAAGCAAGAGTTCACATACTTTTGCCACTCACAGATATGTACCACTGGATCATTTTTCTCATTAGATAATTGACAAAGTAGATGTTTTTGTCTCATTTGTTTGATTGGGTTCTCTTTGTCTACTTTTCAAAGTCAATCATCTGATGATGTTTCGGGTTTGTATATACAGTCATGGTCAGAATTATTGGCAAAAAAATCTAACCTTTCATTGAAGTAAAAGTATTGAGAGTGGGTTATGGTTCAAAGGTTTTTGGCTTACTCTCTCTTGCTACACACTCAAAAGTATGTACTTTTTCTTCACAAAAACAGTACATACTTTTAGGGCATAGTTTAAGTAGGTGAATTGAGACGTAGCACGAGTACCGTGCATTCAGAAATACTTCTTTTGTCACATACTGTTTTTTGTCTACTATATAGTAGGGAAGTATGCAACTTCGGATACAGCCAATGTATAAAGTAAGTTCTCACAGGTGTCAGAGTAATCACAGGTGTAGTTTATCACATTAACTGTGAACATACTGCACACATTAACGTTTCACAACCACAAAGTGCCCAAAGACTTTTTCGTCTCTTTATTTTGAAGGGTGCATCCATTGTATTATCCCCAAGTTAACAATCAAATCTTGATTGTTTAATTATGGACTTCCTCCAAACTGTTTCTTCAGTAAAAAAAAAAAAAAAGTTGACAAGCTTTATTTAAGACATCACTGACTAATGAAGTAATAACACTTCACTGAGAGTTTAAAAATGTTTTATGGTAATTGAAATAAATTGGCTATGCACCCCAGCTACAGTACAGAAAACCAGCTGAATGGAAAGAAATATCCATACGGTGTAAATTAAAGACTTTCAGGACGAACCTTTCAGACCAGAGCAATTCATCTGGGTCAAATGTACATAAAGGATGGCAGTTAGATCGAAATTACTGAGCAACTGAGCAGTGAATTATAGAAGATGGCTTCTATAGGTAAAAAATAAAGTAAAAAGTAATGGGCCGCACATTCTCAACAGACTCTCTGTGATCAAACCCATCCATCTTGTTCAACCTTGGTGTGTTTAGAGTGTAAGCAAAATCCCATCAGCCATTCACAGACAGCGGCCCTGTGAATACAGATGCCTGTGCGTCTGGACTTTTTGCCCTTTTGGTTTAATCTATTTTTACTGGCTGTAAAGCGTAAGCTTCATCCGTTCTGAACTAGAGACCTTGGTAAAAATCGATGGCATTTCACCCACAATTCACACATATATACACACACACACACACACACACACACACACACACACACACACACACACACACACACACACACACACACATTATATTATATTATATATATACACACACATACACACAAGAGAGAGAGAGAGAGAGAGAATTGCACTATATATGACTCAAAATTAACATTTCACACAATTTTGAGGGTACGAATGCAAATGAAGTTTGAGGGGAAAGTCCTCAGGGGAGAGAATACAGCATGCGTGAGGGGAGAACAACAAGAGGCGATCCGGCTTTCTGAAGCTCTGAGCCTCCCACACGTTTTTTAGACACGTTTTTGTCGGAGTGTGTGCGTACGTGTGCGTCAAGGGTTCTCTGGAGCACTTTGCGTCACACGCTTCAACCCACATGTACACCTGACTCCACACATGTATGCATCATATACACACAACCACAGGCAAGTAAACAGGTTGGGTTCGATTCTATAAGCTGAAGCAAAAGGTACAAGAAAATAAATATCTTTCCAATTATATAGGAGCAAAAAGGTTATGTTAGTCAAACTATCCAAGATGACAAACTAAATCGCATGTGAATTTAGAGGAAATGGCATTATTATATAAAATATATATTGAATTGGTACACAATGAGCTCTCAGTAATATTTTCTTGGGATATGATTTACAGGTCTGAGGTTTTTGTAAAACCTCTATCCAATATATTGCCATCTACGGCCATAATAACTGTCATACATTAGGATTACAGGGATTTCTCATGCCGATTTTGTGTTTCAGTAAACTAAAGATGGCACATCTCTCCTGTGGCATTTCAAACAGACTCTGCTGCAGGTGCTCCACATGTGTCAAGCGAATTATGTGCCATCTGGGATGAATATAGAAAATGTGAAAGAAATCCACCTAATGCACAAAAAACACACAAAGGACTAAAAGGGAGATGAAAAACAAGAGAAATTTAGAAGGCAATGCTGCCCTCTTCTGGTGACTAAAAACGGTAAAAAAAAAAAAAAAAGAATTAAAATATAATATAATATAATATAATATAATATAATATAATATAATATAATATAATATAATATAATATAATATAATATAATATAATATAATATAATAATATGATTTTGAAAGATGTAC